>NC_092236.1:38327336-38349836 GCF_036320965.1 Panulirus ornatus
TATATATATAGTATATTATCCCTGGGGATAGGGGTGAAAGAATACTTCCCACGTATTCCTCGCGTGTCGTAGAAAGCGACTAGAGGGGACGGGAGCGGGGGGCCGGAAATCCTCCCCTCCTTGTATCAACTTTCTAAAATGGGATATATATATATATAATATATATATATATATATATATATAATATATATATATATATATATATATATATATATATATATATATATATATATCCCTGGGGATAGGGATTAAGAATACTTCCCACGTATTCCCTGCGTGTCGTAGAAGGCGACTAAAAGGGGAGGGAGCGGGGGCTGGAATCCTCCCTCTCGTTTTTTTTTTTTTTCAAAGAAGGAACATAGGGGGCCAGGTGAGGATATTCCAAAAAGGCCCAGTCCTCTCTTCTTAACGCTACCTCGCTAACGCGGGAAATGGCGAATAGTGTAAAAAAAAGATATATATCTATATCTATATATGTATATATAATATATATATATATATATATATATATATATATATATATATATATATATATATATATATATATATATATATATATCTGTTTCCCATTTTAGAAAGTTAAAGAAAAAAAATACAAGGAGGGGAGGATTTCTGGCCCCCCGCTCCCGTCCCCTCTAGTCGCTTTCTACGACACGCGAGGAATGCGTGGGAAGTATTCTTTCACCCCTATCCCCAGGGATAATATACATATATATATACTCATACACACACATACACACACACACGCACATATACACACACACACACATACATATATATACATGTGAAAAATGTAAGAAACAATTTAGAAAACTGAAACTTCTAGCTTGAAATGAAATGAAAAAATGAATGTCACATAATGGTTCAACCTCTGGCTATGTAAAAGAAATGTTTAATTTATTTACACAAACGTCAATAGTAGTTCTCATCAATTTAACCACTGTATCAATAAGCTTCAATGTCTAAGCTACATTTTTTCCAATTTCACTATTTTCTTGTCAAAGCACCATGTATGAAAACTATCACTCCAGTAACACAACTATAAACATTTACTTCCCCTTTAAAAAATGTTCTGGGGAAGTCTGTCTCGATACACTGCGGGACACTCTACCACCTGGCGAGGTTTGTGTTGCAATGGTTCTTGATTCACAAACGTAGTAGCATCACTGGTGGGCCAGTTGTTTGCTGATGATACAGCGCTGGTGGCTGATCATGTGAGAAACTACAGAAGCTGGTGACTGAGTTTGGTAAAGTGTGTGAAAGAAGAAAGTTAAGAGTAAATGTGAATAAGAGCAAGGTTATTAGGTACAGTAGGGTTGAGGGTCAATTCAATTGGGAGGTGAGTTTGAATGGAGAAAAATTGGAGGAAGTGAAGTGTTTTAGATATCTGGGAGTGGATCTGGCAGCGAATGGAACCATGGAAGCGGAAGTGGATCATAGGGTGGGGGAGGGGGCGAAAATTCTGGGAGCCTTGAAGAATGTGTGGAAGTCGAGAACATTATCTCGGAAAGCAAAAATGGGTATTTTTGAGGGAATAGTGGTTCCAACAATGTTGTATGGTTGCGAGGCGTGGACTATGGATAGAGTTGTGCGCAGGAGGATGGATGTGCTGGAAATGAGATGTTTGAGGACAATGTGTGGTGTGAGGTGGTTTGATCGAGTAAGTAACGTAAGGGTAAGAGAGATGTGTGGAAATAAAAAGAGCGTGGTTGAGAGATTATTTATGTATATATATATATACATATATTTATGTATATATATATATATATATATATATATATATATATATATATATATATATATATATATATATATATATATATATATATATATATATATATATATATATATATATATATTTATATATATATATATAATATCCCTAGGGATAGGGGAGAAAGAATGCTTCCCACGTATTCCCTACGTGTCGTAGAAGGCGACTAAAAGGGAAGGGAGCGGGGGGCTGGAAATCCTCACCTCTCGTTTTTCTTTTTTTTTTCTTTTTTTTTCCAAAAGAAGGAACAGAGAAGGGGGTCAGGTGAGGATATTCCCTCAAAGGCCCAGTCCTCTGTTCTTAACGCTACCTCGCTTTCGCGGGAAATGGCGAATAGTATGAAAGAAAGAAATATATATATATATATATATATATATATATATATATATATATATATATATATATATATATATATATATATATATATATATATATATATATATATACATATATATATATATATATATATATATATATATATATATATATATATATATATATATATATATATATATATATATATATATATATATATATATATGTATATATATATATATATATATATATATATATATATATATATATATATATATATATATATATATATATATATATATATATATATATATATACATATATATGTATATATATATATATATATATATATATATATATATATATATATATATATATATATATATATATATATATATATATATATATATATATGTATATTATCCCTGGGATAGGGGTGAAAGAATACTTCCCACGTATTCCTCGCGTGTCGTAGAAAGCGACTAGAGGGGACGGGAGCGGGGGGCCAGAAATCCTCCCCTCCTTGTATTAACTTTCTAAAATGGGAAACAGAAGAAGGAGTCACGCGGGGAGTGCTCATCCTCCTCGAAGGCTCAGAGTGGGGTGCCTAAATGTGTGTGGATGTAACCAAGATGTGAAAAAAGGAGAGATAGGTAGTATGTTTGAGGAAAGAAACCTGGATGTTTTGGCTCTGAGTGAAACGAAGCTCAAGGGTAAAGGGGAAGAGTGGTTTGGGAATGTCTGGGGAGTAAAGTCAGGGGTTAGTGAGAGGACAAGAGCAAGGGAAGGAGTAGCAATACTCCTGAAACAGGAGTTGTGGGAGTATGTGATAGAATGTAAAAAAGTAAATTCTCGATTAATATGGGTAAAATTGAAAGTTGATGGAGAGAGGTGGGTGATTATTGGTGCATATGCTCCTGGGCATGAGAAGAAAGATCATGAGAGGCAAGTGTTTTGGAAGCAGCTGAATGAGTGTGTTGGTGGTTTTGATGCACAAGACCGGGTTATAGTGATGGGTGATTTGAATGCAAAGGTGAGTAATGTGGCAGTTGAGGGAATAATTGGTATACATGGGGTGTTCAGTGTTGTAAATGGAAATGGTGAAGAGCTTGTAGATTTATGTGCTGAAAAAGGACTGATGATTGGGAATACCTGGTTTAAAAAGCGAGATATACATAAGTATACTTATGTAGGAGAGATGGCCAGAGAGCGTTATTGGATTACGTGTTAATTGACAGGCGTGCGAAAGAGAGACTTTTGGATGTTAATGTGCTGAGAGGTGCAACTGGAGGGATGTCTGATCATTATCTTGTGGAGGCTAAGGTGAAGATTTGTATGGGTTTTCAGAAAAGAAGAGTGAATGTTGGGGTGAAGAGGGTGTTGAGAGTAAGTGAGCTTGGGAAGGAGACCTGTGTGAGGAAGTACCAGGAGAGACTGAGTACAGAATGGAAAAAGGTGAGATCAATGGAAGTATGGGGAGTGGGGGAGGAATGGGATGTATTTAGGGAATCAGTGATGGATTGCGCAAAAGATGCTTGTGGCATGAGAAGAGTGGGAGGTGGGTTGATTAGAAAGGGTAGTGAGTGGTGGGATGAAGAAGTAAGAGTATTAGTGAAAGAGAAGAGAGAGGCATTTGGACGATTTTTGCAGGGAAAAAATGCAATTGAGTGGGAGATGTATAAAAGAAAGAGACAGGAGGTCAAGAGAAAGGTGCAAGAGGTGAAAAAAAGGGCAAATGAGAGTTGGGGTGAGAGAGTATCATTAAATTTTAGAGGGAATAAAAAGATGTTCTGGAAGGAGGTAAATAAAGTGCGTAAGACAAGGGAGCAAATGGGAACTTCAGTGAAGGGCGCAAATGGGAAGGTGATAACAAGTAGTGGTGATGTGAGAAGGAGATGGAGTGAGTATTTTGAAGGTTTGTTGAATGTGTTTGATGATAGAGTGGCAGATATAGGGTGTTTTGGTCGAGGTGGTGTGCAAAGTGAGAGGGTTAGGGAAAATTATTTGGTAAACAGAGATGAGGTAGTGAAAGCTTTGCGGAAGATGAAAGCCGGCAAGGCAGCAGGTTTGAATGGTATTGCAGTGGAATTTATTAAAAAAGGGGGTGACTGTATTGTGGACTGGTTGGTAAGGTTATTTAATGTATGTATGACTCATGGTGAGGTGCCTGAGGATTGGCGGAATGCGTGCATAGTGCCATTGTACGAAGGCAAAGGGGATAAGAGTGAGTGCTCAAATTACAGAGGTATAAGTTTGTTGAGTATTCCTAGTAAATTATATGGGAGGGTATTGATTGAGAGGGTGAAGGCATGTACAGAGCATCAGATCGGGGAAGAGCAGTGTGGTTTCAGAAGTGGTAGAGGATGTGTGGATCAGGTGTTTGCTTTGAAGAATGTATGTGAGAAATACTTAGAAAAGCAAATGGATTTGTATGTAGCATTTATGGATCTGGAGAAGGCATATGATAGAGTTGATAGAGATGCCCTGTGGAAGGTGTTAAGAATATATGGTGTGGGAGGAAAGTTGTTAGAAGCAGTGAAAAGTTTTTATCGAGGATGTAAGGCATGTGTACGTGTAGGAAAAGAGGAAAGTGATTGGTTCTCAGTAAATGTAGGTTTGCGGCAGGGGTGTGTGATGTCTCCATGGTTGTTTAATTTGTTTATGGATGGGGTTGTTAGGGAGGTAAATGCAAGAGTTTTGGAAAGAGGGGCAAGTATGAAGTCTGTTGGGGATGAGAGAGCTTGGGAAGTGAGTCAGTTGTTGTTCGCTGATGATACAGCGCTGGTGGCTGATTCATGTGAGAAACTGCAGAAGCTGGTGACTGAGTTTGGTAAAGTGTGTGGAAGAAGAAAGTTAAGAGTAAATGTGAATAAGAGCAAGGTTATTAGGTACAGTAGGGTTGAGGGTCAAGTCAATTGGGAGGTGAGTTTGAATGGAGAAAAACTGGAGGAAGTGAAGTGTTTTAGATATCTGGGAGTGGATCTGGCAGCGGATGGAACCATGGAAGCGGAAGTGGATCATAGGGTGGGGGAGGGGGCGAAAATTCTGGGGGCCTTGAAGAATGTGTGGAAGTCGAGAACATTATCTCGGAAAGCAAAAACGGGTATGTTTGAAGGAATAGTGGTTCCAACAATGTTGTATGGTTGCGAGGCGTGGGCTATGGATAGAGTTGTGCGCAGGAGGATGGATGTGCTGGAAATGAGATGTTTGAGGACAGTGTGTGGTGTGAGGTGGTTTGATCGAGTGAGTAACGAAAGGGTAAGAGAGATGTGTGGAAATAAAAAGAGCGTGGTTGAGAGAGCAGAAGAGGGTGTTTTGAAGTGGTTTGGGCACATGGAGAGAATGAGTGAGGAAAGATTGACCAAGAGGATATATGTGTCGGAGGTGGAGGGAACGAGGAGAAGAGGGAGACCAAATTGGAGGTGGAAAGATGGAGTGAAAAAGATTTTGTGTGATCGGGGCCTGAACATGCAGGAGGGTGAAAGGAGGGCAAGGAATAGAGTGAATTGGAGCGATGTGGTATACCGGGGTTGACGTGCTGTCAGTGGATTGAATCAAGGCATGTGAAGCGACTGTGGTAAACCATGGAAAGCTGTGTAGGTATGTATATTTGCGTGTGTGGACGTATGTATATACATGTGTATGGGGGAGGGTTGGGCCATTTCTTTCGTCTGTTTCCTTGCGCTACCTCGCAAACGCGGGAGACAGCGACAAAGTATAATAAAATAAAAAATAATATATATATATATATATATATATATATATATATATATATATATATATATATATATATATATATAGTTTGAACATTTTCTATTATCTATTAGTATAGTTGTCATTATCACTGGTGCCCCACTACTTCGAAGGAACGAGGACTGTCTGGGTCCTTCAGTTCTCTCGTGCCGAGCAGTCGTCCTATTCTTGCCTCTGTCTAGCCACTGCTACATGTCATATAGTTAGATGTGCAACTGAGACACTTTGCCTATGTAAGCTATGACCGATAAAGCCTTGATAACAATGAGAAGGTTGAGACAGACACCTACATGAAAAATGTACATTAGATTGTGAGAAAAAAAAATGACTCATTTCCAGAAAGATTTTCCACAGAGATTTCAACCTAACCTAAAAAAGAATTCAATAATTACTTTACTGTTAATAATGAGATACTTGAAATACTGAGGATGCATCATCACTGTACATCAAGGAAATGCACGAACTGCTGTGTTAAAACACTAAGCTCATGTAATGAATCAAGTCTTTGATAACTGGTGTTATAATCATTTGGCCGCCGACGTCTAACAAAGGCGTTATGTGACAGCTGTTATCCTGTACAACGTTTCAACCACAGTTAGTAGCAGCAACTTATCATACTGACCGAAAATCAACCGTCTGGCAGCATAGAAAAATTATGATTCAATAAAGAGATGAACATTATTTCAGTGATAGATTGACCAAATTAGATTATTATGATCTGTCTGTAAATTGCAGTAATGTAAGCAAAGTGTTGCCTCTCATAATACACTTACTGATGTAAGTTTCTACTCTCTTGATTGATACATATGATGAGGTTCGTCCTTCTAAACATTATCTCATATTCAAAGCTCGAGGATGAAATTGTGGATGAAACTTTCATGCTTCAGCTGCTGAGGGAGGAAGAAATACGTATTTTCGATCACAGGCTTGAAAAACAAGGTAGGTAAGTCGGTACAAACAGACGATGTGGTTCCTATTTATACAAAAGTTTGTTTCTTTTCTGTAAGGGGATGGCAGGCAAGGGATGGGGAAGGCCTCCTTCCAAGTGAAGCGTATGTTAATCTTCAAGCCTCAAGGCTGGGAAAATGGTGGCCGGTTAAGCAGAGGTAAGAGAAGAAAATGTGATCATATGTTTCATTTACTATTATGACAGTCATTCTGAGGACTTATGCACGTAAATGGGTCAGGACATATCATTAGATAGTTGAGCTTAAAAGATATTATACAGCGCACCAATGACTGGAGTTTTCCCAGCAAAACATATTTACTTGTTGCAATGAGATGTCTACGGAAGGCCAAGTTGTCACAGTCACCTTTCCAGATGGCTTTCGATAGTGAGGGGGACACGGGTATCGACGCATTGTTTTATTGGGTAAACAAAGGTCAAACCACATTGCTTTTCCCCAGTCTGATCCTCTGTACATGCCATCACCCTCTCAATCAAAACCCTCCCACATAATTTCCCAAGAATACTCAACAAACTTATACCTCTGTAGTTTGAACACTCACCTTTATCCCCTTTGTCTTTGTACAATGGCACTATGCATGCATTCCGCCAGTCCTCTGGCACTTCATATACGTACATTGAATATTCTCACCAACCAGTCAACAATACAGTCACCCCTTTTTAATAACTTCCACTGCAATACCATCCCAAGCCAACGCCTTGCCAGGTTTTATCTTCCGCAAAGCTTTCACTACCTCTTATCTGTTTTCCAAACCATTCTCCCTGACCCTCCCATTTCGCACACCACCTCGACCAAAACATCCTATGTCTGCCACACTATCATCAAACGCATTCTACGAACCTTCAAAATACTCACTCATTCTCCTTCTAACTTCACCACTACTTGTTATTACCTTCCCATTAGTTCCCCTCACCGATGCTCCCATTAATTCTCCTGTCATACGCGCTTTATTTACCTCCTTCTAATCTATTTTTCAATTTTCCCTAAAATTCAACGATACTCTCTTAACCCAACTCTCATTTGCCCACTTTTCCACCTCTTGTATCATTCTCTTGTCCTCCTTCCTCTTTCTTTTATACATCTTCCAGTCACTTGCACTATTTCCCTGCAAAAGTCGTCCAAATGCCTCTCTCTTCTCTTTCACTAACAATCTTACTTCTTCATCCCACCACTTACTATCCTTCGTAATCTACCCACCTCTTGTCTTTCTCATGCCACAAGCATCTTTTGTGCAAGCCATCACTGCTTCCCTAAATACATCCCATTCCTCCCCCACTCTCCTTAAGTTATTTTCTTTCAACTTTATCCCTTCTGCACTCAAGCTCTCCTGGTACTTTCTCAGTCTCCTTTCCAAGCTCACTTACTCTCACCAATCTCTTTACCCCAACATTCTCTCTTCTTTTCTGAAATCCTCTAAAGATCTTCACCTTCGCCTCCACAAGATTATGGTCATACATCCCTCCAGTTGCCCCTCTCAGCACATCAACATCCAAAACTCTTTCTGGCGTCTACCAATTAATACGGAATCCAATGACGCTCTCTGGCCATCTCTCTTACTTACATACGTATACTTATGTATATCTCTCTTTTTAAATCAGGTATTCCCAATTACCAGTCTTTTCCCAGCACACAAATCTACAAGCGCTTCACCATTTCCATTTACAACACTGAACGCCCCATGTACACCAATTTTTCCCTCAACTGCCACATTACTCACCTTTGCATTCAGATCACCCATCACTATAACCCGGTTTCGTGCATCAAAGCTGCTAACACACTCACTCATCTTCTCCCAAAACACTTGCCTCTCATGATACTTCTTCACATGACCAGGTGCATAGGTAATAATCACCTGTCTCTCTCCATACACTCTCAGTTTTACCCATATCAATCTAGAGTTTACTTTCTTACACTGTATCACATACTCTCACATTTCATGTGTGACAAGGTGGCGACGGAAATGAATAAAGGCAGCAAGTATGAATAATGTACTTGTGTATATATGTATATGTCTGTAGCTTTAATGTTTCCTCACTGTTCACAAAAGTTCCAGTTGATGACCTTTTGGAATATTTATTTGATGTTTTGGATGATATTCATTTACCTGTTTTAAAGTCTGTTTTCAGTGAACTGATAGAATTGTCTATAAAAGACTGTGTATTTCAATTCAATGGAGAATGTTATGCTCAAAAACTTGATATGGCAATAGGTAACCCTCTTTCACCTGTATTAAGTAATCTTTATATGGAATTCTTTGAAACAAAATTACTAAATGATATCTTACCTTTTAATGCACTTTGGCTTAGGTATGTAGATGAAGTTCTTTGTGTTTGGCCAGCTAATTAAATTTACTGTAGAAAATGAAAATAGTGGTATGTTACCATTTTTAGATTGCATCATCCATAGGCAAGGAAACAAGTAAAGCTTAGCATACACAGAAAACCTACCAATGTATGCTCATATATCCATTACCACTCATCTTAACATGACAGAGTTAAATTATCATCATTTCAATCTATGTTCCTTAGGGCATTACGTATTTGCGCGGGGGGAGGGAGGTGCCATTTCATGTATGGCGTGGTGGCAACGAGAATGGATGAATGCAGCAAGTATGAACAAGTACATGTGTTTATATGTATATGTCTGTGTATGTATATGTATGTATACGTTGAAATGTACATGTGCCTGTGTGGGCGTGTATGTATATACATGTGTATGTGGGTGGGTTGGGCCATTCTTTCCCTGTTTCCTTGTGCTACCTCGCTAACGCTGGAGACAGCGTCAAAGTATAATGAAATAGATAATAAGTATACTTTCCAACAAAGTGCATATGAATGTGCACTTTCATATGACACAAACCTCAACAGCCAGGATTGAACCCGGGACTCCTGCGTGGCAGGCGGGAACACAAACGCTAGGTTACGATCATAGCTTCCCGGTCTGTGGCAGAGATGTGTGATGTCACTATGGTTGTTTATTTTGTTGATGAATTGGATGGTGACGGAAGCAAATGCAAGAGGTTTGGAGAGGGGGGCGAGTATGCAATCTGTTGGGATAAGGTCTGGCATGTGAGTCAGTTTTTGTTCGCCGATGATACAGCACTGGTGACGATTGTAGTGAGATACAGCAAAAGTTGGTGACAGAGTTTGAAAGAGTATGCAAAAAGAGAAAAGTTAAGAGTAATTATGACTAAGAGCAAGGTTATTAGGCTTAGCAGGGTTGAGAGACAAGATAGTTGAGATGTAAGTTTTAACGGAGAAAAACGAGCAGGTGAAGTGTTTTACATATCTGTGAGTAGACTTGGCAGCAGATGGAACCACGGAAGCAGGAGTGAGTCATAGGGTGGGGAGGGTGCGAAGGTTTTGGGAGCATTGAAGAATGTGTGGAAAGAGAGACCGTTATCTCGGAAAGCAAAAATGGATATGTTTGAAGGAATAGTAGTTCCAACAATATCATATGGTTGCGAGGCGTGGGCTGTAAATAAGGTTGTGTGGAGGAGGGTTGTGAAGTTGGAAATTAAAGTGTTTGAGGACAATATGTGGCGTGAGGTGGTTTGGTCGAGCAAGTAATGAAAGGGTAAGAGAGATGTGTCGAAATAAAAAGTGTGTGGTTGAGAGAACTGAAGAGGATGTGGTGAAATGGTTGAGACATACAGAGAGAATGAGTGAGGAAAGGTTGACAAAAAGATACGTGTGTCAGAAGTGTAGGGAACTTGAAGCGGGAGAAGAAATTGTAGGTGAAAAGATGGAGTGAGATATATTTTGAGCTATCGGAGAATGAACATGCAGGAGGGCGAAAGACATGCACGGATTAGTGTGAATTAGAACGATATAGGATATCTGGGCCGACCGGCCGTCAATAGACTGAACCAGGACATGTGAAACGTCTGGGGTAAATCATGGAAAGGTCTGTGGGGCCTGATGTGACTGTGAATGAATGTGGCCTTTTTGCCTGCTCCTGGCGCTACCTCGATGGAGAAAGGGAAGGGGGCGGGGGAATGCTATTTCCTGTGTGGCGGGGTGGCGATAGAAATGGATGAAGGCAACAAATATGGATATGTACATTTGTATATACGTATATGTCTGTGTATGTATATATATGTATGTATACGTTGAAATGTATAGGTATGTATATGTGCGTGTGTGGGGTTTTGTGTATATACATGTGTATGTGGGTTTGTTGGTCCGTTCTTTAGTCTGTTTCCTAGCGCTATTTCGCTAACTCAGGAAACGGCGATCATGTATGAATATATATAATTTGTTTATGGATGGGGTTGTTAGGGAGGTGAATGCAAGAGTTTTGGAAAGAGGGGCAAGTATGAAGTCTGTTGGGGATGAGAGAGCTTAGGAAGTGAGTCAGTTGTTGTTCGCTGATGATACAGCGCTGGTGGCTGATTCATGTGAGAAACTGCCGAAGCTGGTGTCTGAGTTTGGTAAAGTGTGTGAAAGAAGAAAGTTAAGAGTAAATGTGAATAAGAGCAAGGTTATTAGGTACAGTAGGGTTGAGGGTCAAGTCAATTGGGAGGTGAGTTTGAATGGAGAAAAACTGGAGGAAGTGAAGTGTTTTAGATATCTGGGAGTGGATCTGGCAGCGGATGGAACCATGGAAGCAGAAGTGGATCATAGGGTGGGGGAGGGGGCGAAAATTCTGGGAGCCTTGAAGAATGTGTGGAAGTCGAGAACATTATCTCGGAAAGCAAAAATGGGTATGTTTGAAGGAATAGTGGTTCCAACAATGTTGTATGGTTGCGAGGCGTGGGATATGGATAGAGTTGTGCGCAGGAGGATGGATGTGCTGGAAATGAGATGTTTGAGGACAATGTGTGGTGTGAGGTGGTTTGATCGAGTAAGTAACGTAAGGGTAAGAGAGATGTGTGGAAATAAAAAGAGCGTGGTTGAGAGAGCAGAAGAGGGTGTTTTGAAATGGTTTGGGCACATGGAGAGAATGAGTGAGGAAAGATTGACCAAGAGGATATATGTGTCGGAGGTGGAGGGAACGAGGAGAAGAGGGAGACCAAATTGGAGGTGGAAAGATGGAGTGAAAAGAGATTTTGTGTGATCGGGGCCTGAACATGCAGGAGGGTGAAAGGAGGGCAAGGAATAGAGTGAATTGGAGCGATGTGGTATACCGGGGTTGACGTGTTGTCAGTGGATTGAATCAAGGCATGTGAAGCGTCTGTGGTAAACCATGGAAAGCTGTGTAGGTATGTATATTTGCGTGTGTGGACGTATGTATATACATGTGTATGGGGGTGGGTTGGGCCATTTCTTTCGTCTGTTTCCTTGCGCTAACTCGCAAACGCGGGAGACAGCGGAAAGAAAAAAAAAAAAAAAAAAAATATATATATATATATATATATATATATATATATATATATATATATATATATATATAGATAGATAGATAGTGAAGGGGGCTAATGGGGAGGTGATAACACGTGGTGGTAATATGAGAAGAAGGTGGATTGAGTATTTTGAAGGTTTGTTGAATGTGTTTGATGATAGAGTGGCAGATATAGGGTGTTTTCATCGAGGTGGTGTGCAAAGTGAGAGGGGTTAGGGAAAATGATTTGGTAGACAGAGAAGAGGTAGTAAATGCTTTGCGGAAGATGAAAGCCGGCAAGGCAGTGGGTTTGGATGGTATTGCAGTGGAATTTATAAAAAAAAGAGGGTGACTGTATTGTTGACTGGTTGGTAAGGTTATTTAATGTATGTATGATTCATGGTGAGGTGACTCAGGATTGGCGGAATGCTTCCATAGTGCCATTGTACAGAAGCAGAGGGTACAAAGGTGTAAGCTCAAATTACAGAGGTATAAGTTTGTTGAGTATTCCTGGGAAATTATATGGGAGGGTATTGACTGAGAGGGTGAAGGCATGTACAGAGCATCAGATTGAGGAGAGAAGTGTGGTTTCAGAAGTGGTAAAGGATGTGTGGATCTGGTGTTTGCTTTGAGGAATGTATGTGAGAAATACTTAGAAAAGCAAATGGATTTGTATGTAGCATTTATGGATCTGGAGAAGGCATATGATAGAGTTGATAGAGATGCTCTGTGGAAGGTATTAAGAATATATGGTGCAGGGGGCAAGTTGTTAGAGGCAGTGAAAAGTTTTTATCGAGGATGTAAGGCATTTGTACGTGTAGGAAGAGAGGAAAGTGATTGGTTCTCAGTGAATGTAGGTTTGCGGTAGGGGTGTGTGATGTCTCCATGGTTGTTTAATTTGTTTATGGATGGGGTTGTTAGGTAGGTGAATGCAAGAGTTTTGGAAGGAGGGGCAAGTATGCAGTCTGTTGTGGATGAGAGAGCGTGGGAAGTGAGTCAGTTGTTGTTAGCTGATGATACAGCACTGGTGGCTGATTCATGTGAGAAACTGCAGAAGCTGGTGACTGAGTTTTTTAAAGTGTGTGAAAAAAGAAATTAAGAGTAAATGAGAATAAGATCAAGGTTGTTAGGTACATTAAGGTTGAGGGTCAAGTCAATTGGGAGTTAAGTTTGAATGGAGAAAAACTGGAGGAAGTGAAGTTCTTTATATATCTGGGAGTGGATTTGGCAGCGGATGGAACCATGGAAGCGGAAGTAAATCATAGGGTGGGGGAAGGGGTGAAAATTTTGGGAGCCTTGAAGAATGTGTGGAAGTCGAGTTATTATCTCGGAAAATATGAATGGGTATGTTTGAAGGAATAGTGGTTCCAACAATGTTTTATAGTTGCGAGGCGTGGGCTATGGAGAGAGTTGTGCTCAAGAGGGTGGATATGCTGGAAATGAGATGTTTGAGAACAATATGTGGTGTGAGGTGGTTTGATCGAGTAAGTAATGTAAGGGTAAGAGAGATGTTTGGTAATTAAAAGAGTGTGGTTGAGAATGAGAAGAGCGTGTTTGGAAATGGTTTGGTCACATGGAGAGAATGAGTGAGGAAAGATTGACCAAGAGGATATATGTGTCAGAGGTGGAGGGAACGAGGAGAAGTGTGAGACCAAACTGGAGGTGGAAAGATGGAGTGAAAAAGATTTTGAGTTATCGGGGCCTGAACATGCAGGAGGGTGAAAGGCGTGCAAGGAATAGAGTGAATTGGAACGATGTGGTATACCGGGGTCGACGTGCTGTCAATCGATTGAACCAGGGCATGTGAAGCGTCTGGGGTAAACCATGGAAAGTTGTGTGGGGCCTGTATGTGGAAAGGGAACTGTGCTTTCGGTGCATTATAACATGACAGCTAGAGACTAAGGGTGAACGAATGGGGCCTTTGTTGTCTTTTCCTAGCGCTACCTCGCACACATGAGGGAGGAGGGGGTTATTGTTTCATGTTTGGCGAGATGGCGATAGGAATGAATAAAGGCAGACAGTATGAATTATATACATGTGTATATATGTATATGTCAGTGTGTGTATATATATGTATACATTGAGATGTATGAATATGTATAAGTGCGTGTGTGGGCGTGTATGTATATACATGTGTATGTGGGTGGGTTGGGCCATTCTTTCGTGCGTTTCCTTGCGCTACCTCGCTAACGCGGGAGACAGCGACAAAACAAAATAAATAAAAAGCAATGAATATCTATATCTATATATATATATATATATATATATATATATATATGTATATATATATATATATATATATATATATATATATATATATATATATATATATATATATATATATATATATATACATATATATATAAATATATATATATATATATATATATATATATATATATATATATATATATATATATATATATATATATATATATATATATATATATATATATATATATATATATATATATATATATATATATATATATATATATATATATATATATATATATATATATATATATATATATATATAAGGTATTAAGAATATATGGTGTGGGAGGAAAGTTGTTAGAAGCAGAGAAAAGTTTTTATCGAGGATGTAAGGCATGTGTACGTGTAGGAAGAGAGGAAAGTGATTGGTTCTCAGTGAATGTAGGTTTGCGGCAGGGGTGTGTGATGTCTCCATGGTTGTCTAATTTGTTTATGGATGGGGTTGTTAAGGAGGTAAATGCAAGAGTTTTGGAAAGAGGGGCAAGTATGAAGTCTGTTGGGGATGAGAGAGCTTGGAAAGTGAGTATGTTGTTGTTCGCTGATGATGCAGCGCTGGTGGCTGATTCATGTGAGAAACTGCAGAAGCTGGTGACTGAGTTTGGTAAAGTGTGTGGAAGAAGAAAGTTAAGAGTAAATGTGAATAAGAGCAAGGTTATTAGGTACAGTAGGGTTGAGGGTCAAGTCAATTGGGAGGTGAGTTTGAATTGAGAAAAACTGGAGGAAGTGAAGTGTTTTAGATATCTGGGAGTGGATCTGGCAGCGGATGGAACCATGGAAGCGGAAGTGGATCATAGGGTGGGGGAGGGGGCGAAAATTCTGGGAGCCTTGAAGAATGTGTGGAAGTCGAGAACATTATCTCGGAAAGCAAAAATGGGTATGTTTGAAGGAATAGTGGTTCCAACAATGTTGTATGGTTGCGAGGCGTGGGCTATGGATAGAGTTGTGCGCAGGAGGATGGATGTGCTGGAAATGAGATGTTTGAGGACAATATGTGGTGTGAGGTGGTTTGATCGAGTAAGTAACGTAAGGGTAAGAGAGATGTGTGGAAATAAAAAGAGCGTGGTTGAGAGAGCAGAAGAGGGTGTTTTGAAATGGTTTGGGCACATGGAGAGAATGAGTGAGGAGAGATTGACCAAGAGGATATATGTGTCGGAGGTGGAGGGAACGAGGAGAAGAGGGAGACCAAATTGGCAGGTGGAAAGATGGAGTGAAAAAGATTTTGTGTGATCGGGGCCTGAACATGCAGGAGGGTGAAAGGAGGGCAAGAAATAGAGTGAATTGGAGTCATGTGGTATACAGGGGTTGACGTGCTGTCAGTGGATTGAATCAGGGCATGTGAAGCGTCTGGGGTAAATCATGGAAAGCTGTTTAGGTATGTATATTTGCGTGTGTGGACGTGTGTATGTACATGTGTATGGGGGGGGGGGGGGGGTTGGGCCATTTCTCTCGTCTGTTTCCTTGCGCTACCTCGCAAACGCGGGAGACAGCGACAAAGTATAAAAAAAAAAAAAAAAAAATATATATATATATATATATATATATATATATATATACATATATATATATATATATATATATATATATATATATATATATATATATATATATATATATATATATATATATATATATATATATATGTATATATATATATATATATATATATATATATATATATATATATATATATATATATATATATATATATATATATATATATATATATATATATATATATATATATATATATGGAAGAGAGAATGTTGGGGTGAAGAGGGTGGTGAGAGTAAGTGAGCTTGGGAAGGAGACCTCTGTGAGGAAGTACCAGGACAGACTGACTACAGAATGTAAAAAGGTGAGAAGAAAGGATGTAAGGGTAGTGGGGGAGGAATGGGATGTACTTAGGGAAGCAGTGATGGCTTGCGCAAAAGATGCTTGTGGCATGAGAAGCGTGGGAGGTGGGTCGATTAGAAAGGGTAGTGAGTGGTGGGATGAAGAAGTAAGATTATTAGTGAAAGAGAAGAGAGAGGCATTTGGACGATTTTTGCAGGGAAGAAATGCAAATGAGTGGGAGATGTATAAAAGAAAGAGGCAGGAGGTCAAGAGAAAGGTGCAACAGGTGAAAATGATTGCAAATGAGAGCTGGGATGAGAGAGTATCATTGAATTTTAGGGAGAATAAAAAGATGTTCTGGAAGGAGGTAAAGAAAGTGCGTAAGAGAAGGGAGCAAATGGGAACTTCAGTGAAGGGGGCTAATGGGGAGGTGATAACAAGTAGTGGTGATGTGAGAAGGAGATGGAGTGCGTATATTGAAGGTTTGTTGAATGTGTTTGATGATAGAGTGGCAGATATAGGGTGTTTTGGTCGAGGTAGTGTGCAAAGTGAGAGAGTTAGGGAAAATGATTTGGCTAACAGAGAAAAGGTAGTAAAAGCTTTGCGGAAGATGAAAGCCGGCAAGGAAGTAGGTTTGGATTGTATTGCAGTGGAATTTGTTAAAAATGAGGGTGACTGTATTGTTGACTGGTTGGTAAGGTTATTTAATGTATGCATGATTCTTGGTGAGGTGCCTGAGGATTGTCGGAATGCTTGCATAGTGCCAATGTAGAAAGGCAAAGAGGATAAGAGTGGGTTCTCAAATTACAGAGGTATAAGTTTGTTGAGTATTCCTGGGAAATTATATGGGAATGTGTTGATTGAGAGGGTGAAGGCATGTACAGAGCATCAGATTGGAGAAGAGCAGTGTGGATTCAGAAGTGGTGAAGGATGTGTGGATCAGGTGTTTGCTTTGAGGAATGTATGTGAAAAACACTTAGAAAAGCAAATGGATTTGTATGTAGCATTTATGGATCTGGAGAAGACATATGATAGAGTTGATAGAGATGCTCTGTAGAAGGTATTGATAATATATGGTGTGGGAGGCACGTTGTTAGAAGCAGTGAAAAGTTTTTATCGATGATGTAAGGCATGTGTACGTGTAGGAAGAGAGGAAAGTGATTGGTTCTCAGTGAATGTAGGTTTACTGTAGGGGCATACGAAGTCTCCATGGTTGTTTAATTTGTTTATGGATGGGGTTGTTAGGGAGGTGAATGCAAGAGTTTTGGAAAGAGGGGCAAGTATGCAGTCTGTTGGGGATGAGAGAGCTAGGGAAGTGAGTCAGTTGTTGTTCGCTGATGATACAGCGCTGGTGGCTGATTCATGTGAGAAACTGCAGAAGCTGGTGACTGAGTTTGGTAAAGTGTGTGAAAGAAGAAAGTTAAGAGTAAATGTGAATAATAGCAAGGGTATTAGGTACAGTAGGGATGAGGGTCAACTCAATTGGGAGGTTAGTTTGAATGGAGAAAAACTGGAGGAAGTAAAGTGTTTTAGATATCTGGGAGTGTATCTGGCAGCGGATGGAACCATGGAAGCGGAAGTGAATCATAGGGTGGGGGAGGAGGCGAAAATCCCGGGAGCCTTGAAGAATGTTTGGAAGTCGAGAACATTATCTCGGAAAGCAAAAATGGCTATGTTTGAAGAAATAGTGGTTCCAACAATGTTGTATGGTTTCGAGGCGGGGGCTATGGATAGAGTTGTGCGCAGGAGGGTGGATGTGCTGGAAATGAGACGTTTCTGGAATATATATGGTGTGAGGGGGTTTGATCGATTAAGTAATGTAAGGGTAAGAGAGATGTACGGAAATAAAAAGAGCGTGGTTGAGAGAGCAGAAGAGGGTTTTTTGAAATGGTTTGGTAACATGGAGAGAATGAGTGAGGAAAGATTGACCAAGAGGATATATGTGTCAGAGGTGGAAGGAACGAGGAAAAGAGGGAGACCATATTGGAGGTGGAAAGATGGAGTGAAAAAGATTTTGAGTGATCGTGGCCTGAACATGCAGGAGGGTGAAAGACGGGCAAGGAATAGAGTGAATTGGAATGATGTGGTATACCAGGGTCGACGTGCTGTTAGTGGATTGAATCAGGGCATATGAAACGTCTGGGGTAAACCATGGAAAGTTGTGTGGGGCCTGGATATGGGAAGGGAGCTATGGTTTCAGGCATTATTACATGACAGCTAGAGACTGAGTGTGAACGAATTGTGCCTTTGTTGTCTTTTCCCAGCGCTACCTCGCACACATGAGGGGGGAGGGGGATGTTATTCCATGTGTGGCGAGGTGGCGATGGGAATAAATAAAGGCAGACAGTATGAATTATATACATGTGTATATATATGTGTACATTGAGATGTATAGGTATGTATATTTGCGTGTGTGGACGTGTATGTATATACATGTGTATGGGGGTGGATTGGGACATTTCCTTCGTCTGTTTCCTTGCGCTACCTCGCAAACGCGGGAGACAGCGAAAAAGCAAAATAAATAAATATAAATAAATATATATATATAAATATATATATATATATGTATATATATATATATATATATATATATATATATATACATATATATATATATATATATATATATATATATATATATATATATATATATATATATATATATATATATATATAATATATATATATATACATATATATATATATATATATATATATATATATATATATATATATATATATATATATATATATATGTATATATATATATATATATATATATATATATATATATCCCTGGGGATAGGGGATTAAGAATACTTCCCACGTATTCCCTGCGTGTCGTAGAAGGCGACTAAAAGGGGAGGGAGCGGGGGGCTGGAAATCCTCCCCTCTCGGTTTTTTTTTTTTTTTTTTTCAATTTTCCAAAAGAGGGAACAGAGAATTGGGCCAGGTGAGGGTATTCCCTCAAAGGCCCAGTCCTCTGTTCTTAACGCTACCTCGCTAATGCGAGAAATGGCGAATAGTTTGAAAGAAAGAAAGAAAGAAAGAATATATATATATATATATATATATATATATATATATATATATATATATATATATAGGGAAAATGATTTGGTAAACAGAGAAGAGGTAGTAAAAGCTTTGCGGAAGATGAAAGCCGGCAAGGCAGCAGGTTTGGATGGTATTGCAGTGGAATTTATTAAGAAAGGGGGTGACTGTATTGTTGACTGGTTGGTAAGGTTATTTAATGTATGTATGACTCATGGTGAGGTGCCTGAGGATTGGCGGAATGCGTGCATAGTGCCATTGTACAAAGGCAAAGGGGATAAGAGTGAGTGCTCAAATTACAGAGGTATAAGTTTGTTGAGTATTCCTGGTAAATTATATGGGAGGGTATTGATTGAGAGGGTGAAGGCATGTACAGAGCATCAGATTGGGGAAGAGCAGTGCGGTTTCAGAAGTGGTAGAGGATGTGTGGATCAGGTGTTTGCTTTGAAGAATGTATGTGAGAAATACTTAGAAAAGCAAATGGATTTGTATGTAGCATTTATGGATCTGGAGAAGGCATATGATAGAGTTGATAGAGATGCTCTGTGGAAGGTATTAAGAATATATGGTGTGGGAGGCAAGTTGTTAGAAGCAGTGAAAAGTTTTTATCGAGGATGTAAGGCATGTGTACGTGTAGGAAGAGAGGAAAGTGATTGGTTCTCAGTGAATGTAGGTTTGCGGCAGGGGTGTGTGATGTCTCCATGGTTGTTTAATTTGTTTATGGATGGGGTTGTAAGGGAGGTAAATGCAAGAGTCCTGGAAAGAGGGGCAAGTATGAAGTCTGTTGGGGATGAGAGAGCTTGGGAAGTGAGTCAATTGTTGTTCGCTGATGATACAGCGCTGGTGGCTGATTCATGTGAGAAACTGCAGAAGCTGGTGACTGAGTTTGGTAAAGTGTGTGGAAGAAGAAAGTTGAGAGTAAATGTGAATAAGAGCAAGGTTATTAGGTACAGTAGGGGTGAGGGTCAAGTCAATTGGGAGGTGAGTTTGAATGGAGAAAAACTGGAGGAAGTGAAGTGTTTTAGATATCTGGGAGTGGATCTGTCAGCGGATGGAACCATGGAAGCGGAAGTGGATCATAGGGTGGGGGAGGGGGCGAAAATTTTGGGAGCCTTGAAAAATGTGTGGAAGTCGAGAACATTATCTCGGAAAGCAAAAATGGGTATGTTTGAGGGAATAGTGGTTCCAACAATGCTGTATGGTTGCGAGGCGTGGGCTATGGATAGAGATGTGCGCAGGAGGATGGATGTGCTGGAGATGAGATGTTTGAGGACAATGTGTGGTGTGAGGTGGTTTGATCGAGTAAGTAACGTAAGGGTAAGAGAGATGTGTGGAAATAAAAAGAGCGTGGTTGAGAGAGCAGAAGAGGGTGTTTTGAAATGGTTTGGGCACATGGAGAGAATGAGTGAGGAGAGATTGACCAAGAGGATATATGTGTCGGAGGTGGAGGGAACGAGGAGAAGAGGGAGACCAAATTGGAGGTGGAAAGATGGAGTGAAAAAGATTTTGTGTGATCGGGGCCTGAACATGCAGGAGGGTGAAAGGAGGGCAAGAAATAGAGTGAATTGGAGTCATGTGGTATACAGGGGTTGACGTGCTGTCAGTGGATTGAAGCAAGGCATGTGAAGCGTCTGGGGTAAACCATGGAAAGCTGTGTAGGTATGTATATTTGCGTGTGTGGACGTGTGTATGTACATGTGTATGGGGGGGGGGGGGGTTGGGCCATTTCTTTCGTCTGTTTCCTTGCGCTACCTCGCAAACGCGGGAGACAGCGACAAAGTATAAAAAAAAAAAAAAAAAAAAAAAAAAAATATATATATATATATATATATATATATAGATATAGATATATATATATATGAATGTATATATATATATATATATATATATATATATATATATATATATATATATATATATATATATATATATATATATATATATATATATATATATACATATATATATATATATATATATATATATATATATATATATATATATATATATATATATATATATATATATATATATATATATATATATATATATATATATATATATAATTATTTATATTTATGCGTTGGGGTCTTAGAGTATCATTAAATTTTAGGGAGAATAAAAAGATGTTCTGGAAGGAGGTAAATAAAGTGCGTAAGATAAGGGAGCAAATGGGAACTTCAGTGAAGGGTGCAAATGGGGAGGTGATAACAAGTAGTGGTGATGTGAGAAGGAGATGGAGTGAGTATTTTGAAGGTTTGTTGTATGTGTTTGATGATAGGGTGGCAGATATAGGGTGTTTTGGTCGACGTGGTGTTCAAAGTGAGAGGGTTAGGGAAAATGATTTGGTTAACAGAGAAGAGGTAGTAAAAGCTTTGCGGAAGATGAAAGATGGCAAGGGAGTAGGTTTGGATGATATTGCAGCGGAATTTGTTAAAAATGGGGGTGACTGTATTGTTGTTTGGTTGGTAAGGTTATTTAATGTATGTATGATTCTTGGTGAGGTGCCTCAGGATTGTCGGAATGCTTGCATAGTGCCATTGTAGAAAGGCAAAGAGGATAAGAGTGGGTGCTCAAATTACAGAGGTATAAGTTTGTTGAGTATTCCTGGGAAATTATATGGGAATGTATTGATTGAGAGGGTGAAGGCATGTACAGAGCATCAGATTGGGGAAGAGCAGTGTCGTTTCAGAAGAGGTAGAGGATGTGTGGATCAGGTGTTTGCTTTGAAGAATGTATGTGAGAAGCACTTACAAAAGCAAACGGATTTGTATGTAGCATTTCTGGATCTGGAGAAGGCATATGATAGAGTTGATAGAGATGCTCTGTGGAAGGTATTAATAATATATGGTGTGGGAGGCAAGTTGTTAGAAGCAGTGAAATGTTTTTATCGATGATGTAAGGCATGTGTACGTCTAGGAAGAGAGGAAAGTGATTGGTTCTCAGTGAATGTATGTTTGCTGTAGGGGCGTGCGATGTCTCCAGGGTTGTTTAATTTGTTTATGGATGGGGTTGTTAGGGAGGTGAATGCAAGAGTTTTGGAAAGAGGGGCAAGTATGCAGTCTGTTGGGGATGAGAGAGCTAGGAAAGTGAGTCAGTTGTTGTTCGTTGATGATACAGCGCTGGTGGCTGATTCATGTGAGAAACTGCAGAAGCTGGTGACTGAGTTTGGTAAAGTGTGTGAAAGAAGAAAGTTAAGAGTAA
>NC_092236.1:38354836-38409836 GCF_036320965.1 Panulirus ornatus
CATCAGATTGGGGAAGAGCAGTGTGGTTTCAGAAGTGGTAGAGGATGTGTGGATCATGTGTTTGTTTTAAAGAATGTATTTGAGAAATGCTTAGAAAAGAAAGTGGATTTGTCTGTAACACTCATGGATCTGGAGAAGGCATATGATAGAGTTGATAGAGATGCTCTGTGGAAGGGATTAAAAGTATTTGGTGCAGGAGGAAAGTTGCTGGAAGCAGTTAAAAGCTTTAATCGAGGCTGTAAGGCATGTGTACGAGTAGGGAGAGCGGAGAGTGATTGGTTCTCAGTGAATGTCGGTTTGCGGCAGGGGTGTTTGATGTCTAAATGGTTGTTTAATTTGTTTATGGATAGGGTGGTTTGGGAGGTGAATGCTCGAGTTTTGGAAAGGGGGGCAAGTATGCAGTCTGTTGTGGATGAGAGGGCTTGGTAAGTGAGTCAGTTATTCGGGTAAGAATCTGCAGAAGGTCATAACTGAGTTTGGTAAAGTGTGTGAGAAAATAAAGCTGAGAGTAAATGTGAATAAGTGCAAGGTTATTAGGTACAGTAGGGTTGAGGGACAAGTCAATTGGGAGGTAAGTTTGAATGGAGAAAAACTGGAGGAAGTGAAGTGTTTTATATATCTGGGAGTGGATTTAGCAGCGGATGGAACCATGGAAGCGGAAGTGAGTCACAGGATGGAGGAGGGGACGAAAGTTTTGGAAGCGTTGAAAAATGTGTGGAAGACGGGAACATTATCTCGAAACAATGTTGTATGGTTGCGAGGGGCGGGCTAGAGATAGGGTTGTGCGGAGGAGGGTGGATATGTTGGAAGTGAGATGTTTGAGGACAATATGTGGTGTGAGGTGGTTTGATCGCGTAAGTAATGAAAGGGCAAGAGAGATGTGTGGCAATAAAAACAGTGTGGTTGAGAGGGCAGAAGGGCGTGTTTTGAAATGGTTTGGTCACATGGAGAGAATGAGAGTGGACAGATTGACCAAGAGGATATATGTGTCAGAGGTGGAGGCAACGAGGAGAAGTGGGAGACCACATTGGAGGTGGAAAGATGGAGTGAAAAAGATTTTGTGTGATCGGGGCCTGAACATGCAGGAGGATGAAAGGCGTGCAAGGAATAGAGTGAATTGGAAGGATGTGGTATACCGGGGTCGACGAGCTGTCAATGGATTGAACCAGGGCATGTAAAGCGTCTGGGGTAAACCATGGAAAGTTCTGTGGGGCCTGGATGTGGAAAGGGAGGTGTGGTTTCGGTTCATTATTACATAACATCTAGAGACTGAGTGTGAACGAAAGTGGTTTTTGTTGTTTTTTTCCTAGCGCTACCTCGCACACATGAGGGGGGAGGGGGTTATTATTTCATGTGTGGTGGGGTGGCGATGGGAATGAATAAAGGCAGACGGTATGAATTATGTACATATCTATATATATATAGGTCTGTGTATGTGTATATATATGTATACCTTGAGATGTATAGACATGTACATTTGCATTTAGACACCCCAATCTGAGCCTTCGAGGATGATAAGCACCACCCGAGTGACTCTTTCTTCTGTTTCCCCTATTAGAAAGTTAAAATACATGGAGGGGAGGGTTTCTAGCCCCCCGCTCCCATCCCCTTTAGTCGGCTTCTACGACACGTGAGGAATGCGTAGGAAGTATTCTTTTTCCATTCTTTGAATGGAAAAAAACTGGAAGAAGTAAAGTGTTTTAGATATCTGGGAGTGGATCTGGCAGCGGATGGAACCATGGAAGCGGAAGTGGATCATAGGGTGGGGGAGGGGGCGAAAATCCTGGGAGCCTTGAAGAATGTGTGGAAGTCGAGAACATTATCTCGGAAAGCAAAAATGGGTATGTTTGAAGGAATAGTCGTTCCAACACTGTTGTATGGTTGCGAGGCGTGGGCTATGGATAGAGTTGTGTGCAGGAGGGTGGATGTGCTAGAAATGAGATGTTTGAGGACAATGTGTGGTGTGAGGTGGTTTGATCGAGTAAGTAACGTAAGGGTAAGAGAGATGTGTGGAAATAAAAAGAGCGTGGTTGAGAGAGCAGAAGAGGGTGTTTTGAAATGGTTTGGGCACATGGAGAGAATGAGTGAGGAAAGATTGACCAAGAGGATATATGTGTCGGAGGTGGAGGGAACGAGGAAAAGTGGGAGACCAAATTGGAGGTGGAAAGATGGAGTGAAAAAGATTTTGTGTGATCAGGGCCTGAACATGCAGAAGGGTGAAAGGAGGGCAAGGAATAGAGTGAATTGGATCGATGTGGTATACCGGGGTTGACGTACAGTCAGTGGATTGAATCAGGGCATGTGAAGCGTCTGGGGTAAACCATAGAAAGCTATGTAGGTATGTATATTTGCGTGTGTGGACGGTATGTATATACATGTGTATGGGGGTGGGTTGGGCCATTTCTTTCGTCTGTTTCCTTGCGCTACCTCGCAAACGCGGGACACAGCGACAAAAAAGAAAAGAAAAAAAAAAATTTATGGATCTGGAGAAGGCATATGATAGAGTTGATAGACATGCTCTGTGGAAGGTATTAAGAATATATGGTGTGGGAGGCAAGTTGTTAGAAACAGTGAAAAGATTTTATCGAGGATGTAAGGCATGTGTACGTGTAGGAAGAGAGGAAAGTTATTGGTTCTCAGTGAATGTAGGTTTGCGGCAGGGGTATGTGATGTCTCCATGGTTGTTTAATTTGTTTATGGATGGGGTTGTTAGGGTGGTGAATGCAAGAGTTTTGGAAAGAGGGGCAAGTATTAAATCTGTTGTGAATGACAGAGCTTGGGAAGTGAGTCAGTTGTTCGTTGATGATACAGCGCTGGTGGCTGATTCATATATATATATATATATATATATATATATATATATATATATATATATATATATATATATATATATTGTTTTTTTTTTTGCTTTGTCGCTGTCTCTCGCGTTTGCGAGGTAGCGCAAGGAAACAGACGAAAGAAATGGACCAACCCACCCCCATACACATGCCTTGATTCAATCCACTGACAGCAGGTTAACCCCGGTATACCACATCGCTCCAATTCACTCTATTCTTTGCCCTCCTTTCACCCTCCTGCATGTTCAGGCCCCGATCACACAAAATCTTTTTCACTCCATCTTTCCACCTCCAATTTGGTCTCCCTCTTCTCCTCGTTCCATCCACCTCCGACACATATATCCTCTTGGTCAATCTTTCCTCACTCATTCTCTCCATGTGACCAAACCATTTCAAAACACCCTCTTGTGCTCTCTCAACCACGCTCTCTTTACTTCCACACATCTCTCTTACCCTTACGTTACTTACTCGATCAAACCACCTCACACCACACATTGTCCTCAAACATCTCATTTCCAGCACATCCATCCTCCTGCGCACAACTCTATCCATAGTCCACGCCTCGCAACCATACAACATTGTTGGAACCACTATTCCTTCAAACATACCCATTTTTGCTTTCCGAGATAATGTTCTCGACTTCCACACATTCTTCAAGGCTCCCAGAATTTTCGCCCCCTCCTCCACCCTATGATCCACTTCCGATTCCATGGTTCCATCCGCTGCCAGATCCACTCCCAGATATCTAAAACACTTCACTTCCTCCAGTTTTTCTCCATTCAAACTCACCTCCCAATTGAATTGACCCTCAACCCTACTGTACCTAATAACCTTGTTCTTATTCACATTTACTCTTAACTTTCTTCTTTCACACACTTTACCAAACTCAGTCACCAGCTTCTGCAGTTTCTAACAAGAATCTGCCACCAGCGCTGTATCATCAGCGAACAACAACTGACTCACTTCCCAAGCTCTCTCATCCCCAACAGACTTCATACTTGCCCCTCTTTCCAAAACTCTTGCATTCACCTCCCTAACAACCCCATCCATAAACAAATTAAACAACCATGGAGACATCACACACCCCTGCCGCAAACCTACATTCACTGAGAACCAATCACTTTCCTCTCTTCCTACACGTACACATGCCTTACATCCTCGATAAAAACTTTTCACTGCTTCTAACAACTTGCCTCCCACACCATATATTCTTAATACCTTCCACAGAGCATCTCTATCAAATCTATCATATGCCTTCTCCAGATCCATAAATGCTACATACAAATCCATTTGCTTTTCTAAGTATTTCTCACATACATTCTTCAAAGCAAACACCTGATCCACACATCCTCTACCACTTCTGAAACCACACTGCTCTTCCCCAATCTGATGCTCTGTACATGCCTTCACCCTCTCAATCAATACCCTCCCATATAATTTACCAGGAATACTCAACAAACTTATACCTCTGTAATTTGAGCACTCACTCTTATCCCCTTTGCCTTTGTACAATGGCACTATGAACGCATTCCGCCAATCCTCAGGCACCTCACCATGAGTCATACATACATTAAATAACCTTACCAACCAGTCAACAATACAGTCACCCCCTTTTTTAATAAATTCCACTGCAATACCATCTAAACCTGCTGCCTTGCCGGCTTTCACCTTCCGCAAAGCTTTTACTACCTCTTCTCTGTTTACCAACTCATTTTCCCTAACCCTCGCACTTTGCACACCACCTCGACCAAAACACCCTATATCTCCCACTCTATCATCAAACACATTCAACAAACCTTCAAAATACTCACTCCATCTCCTTCTCACATCACCACTACTTTTTATCACCTCCCCATTTGCACCCTTCACTGAAGTTCCCATTTGCTCCCTTGTCTTAAGCACTTTATTTACCTCCTTCCAGAACATCTTTTTATTCTCCCTAAAATTTAATGATACTCTCTCACCCCAACTCTCATTTGCCCTTTTTTTCACCTCTTGCACCTTTCTCTTGACCTCCTGTCTCTTTCTTTTATACATCTCCCACTCAATTTCATTTTTTCCCTGCAAAAATCGTCCAAATGCCTCTCTCTTCTCTTTCACTAATACTCTTACTTCTTCATCCCACCACTCACTACCCTTTCTAATCAACCCACCTCCCACTCTTCTCATGCCACAAGCATCTTTTGCGCAATCCATCACTGATTCCCTAAATACATCCCATTCCTACCCCACTCCCCTTACTTCCATTGTTCTCACCTTTTTCCATTCTGTACTCAGTCTCTCCTGGTACTTCCTCACACAAGTCTCCTTCCCAAGCTCACTTACTCTCACCACCCTCTTCACCCCAACATTCACTCTTCTTTTCTGAAAACCCGTACAAATCTTCACCTTAGCCTCCACAAGATAATGATCAGACATCCCTACAGTTGCACCTCTCAGCACATTAGCATCCAAAAGTCACTCTTTCGCGCGCCTCTCAATTAACACGTAATCCAATAACGCTCTCTGGCCATCTCTCCTACTTATATAAGTATACTTATGTATATCTCGCTTTTTAACCAGGTATTCCCAATCATCAGTCCTTTTTCAGCACATAAATCTACAAGCTCTTCACCATTTCCATTTACAACACTGAACACCCCATGTATACCAATTATTCCCTCAACTGCCACATTACTCACCTTTGCATTCAAATCACCCAACACTATAACCCGGTCTCGTACATCAAAACCACTAACACACTCATTCACCTGCTCCCAAAACACTTGCCTCTCATGATCTTTCTTCTCATGCCCAGGTGCATATGCACCAATAATCACCCATCTCTCTCCATCAACTTTCAGTTTTACCCATATTAATCGAGAATTTACTTTTTTACATTCTATCACATACTTCCACAACTCCTGTTTCAGGAGTACTGCTACTCCTTCCCTTCCTCTTGTCCTCTCACTAACCCCTGACTTTACTCCCAAGACATTCCCAAACCACTCTTCCCCTTTACCCTTGAGCTTCGTTTCACTCAGAGCCAAAACATCCAGGTTCCTTTCCTCAAACATACTACCTATCTCTCCTTTTTTCACATCTTGGTTACATCCACACACATTTAGGCACCCCAATCTGAGCCTTCGAGGAGATGAGCACTCCCCGCGTGACTCCTTCTTCTGTTTCCCATTTTAGAAAGTTAAAAAAATACAAGGAGGGGAGGATTTCTGGCCCCCCGCTCCCGTCCCCTCTATATATATATATATATATATATATATATATATATATATATATATATATATATATATATATATATATATATATATATATATATACATATATATATATATATATATATATATATATATATATATATATATATATATATATATATATATATATATGTATATATATATATATATATATATATATATATATATATATATATATATATATATATATATATATATATATATATATATATATATATATATTTTTTTTTTATTTTTTTTTTTCGCTGTCTCCCGCGTTTGCGAGGTAGACATTCTCAGTGAATGTAGGTTTGCGGCAGGGGTGTGTGATGTCTCCATGGTTGTTTAATTTGTTTATGGATGGGGTTGTTAGGGAGGTAAATGCAAGAGTCCTGGAAAGAGGGGCAAGTATGAAGTCTGTTGGGGATGAGAGAGCTTGGGAAGTGAGTCAGTTGTTGTTCGCTGATGATACAGCGCTGGTGGCTGATTCATGTGAGAAACTGCAGAAGCTGGTGACTGAGTTTGGTAAAGTGTATGGAAGAAGAAAGTTAAGAGTAAATGTGAATAAGAGCAAGGTTATTAGGTACAGTAGGGTTGAGGGTCAAGTCAATTGGGAGGTGAGTTTGAATGGAGAAAAACTGGAGGAAGTGAAGTGTTTTAGATATCTGGGAGTGGATCTGTCAGCGGATGGAACCATGGAAGCGGAAGTGGATCATAGGGTGGGGGAGAGGGCGAAAATCCTGGGAGCCTTGAAAAATGTGTGGAAGTCGAGAACATTATCTCGGAAAGCAAAAATGGGTATGTTTGAAGGAATAGTGGTTCCAACAATGTTGTATGGTTGCGAGGCGTGGGCTATGGATAGAGTTGTGCGCAGGAGGATGGGTGTGCTGGAAATGAGATGTTTGAGGACAATGTGTGGTGTGAGGTGGTTTGATCGAGTAAGTAACGTAAGGGTAAGAGAGATGTGTCGAAATAAAAAGAGCGTGGTTGAGAGAGCAGAAGAGGGTGTTTTGAAGTTGTTTGGGCACATGGAGAGAATGAGTGAGGAAAGATTGACCAAGAGGATATATGTGTCGGAGGTGGAGGGAACGAGGAGAAGAGGGAGACCAAATTGGAGGTGGAAGGATGGAGTGAAAAAGATTTTGTGTGATCGGGGCCTGAACATGCAGGAGGGTGAAAGGAGGGCAAGGAATAGAGTGAATTGGAGCGATGTGGTATACAGGGGTTGACGTGCTGTCGGTGGAGTGAATCAAGGCATGTGAAGCGTCTGGGGTAAACCATGGAAAGCTGTGTAGGTATGTATATTTGCGTGTGTGGACGTGTGTATGTACATGTGTATGGGGGGGGGGGGTTGGGCCATTTCTTTCGTCTGTTTCCTTGCGCTACCTCGCAAACGCGGGAGACAGCGACAAAGTATAAAAAAAAAAAAAAAAATATATATATATATATATATATATATATATATATATATATATATATATATATATATATATTTTCTTTCAAACTATTCGCCATTTCCCGCGTTAGCAAGTTAGCGTTATGAACAGAGGACTGGGCCTCTGAGGGAATATCCCCACATGGCTCCCTTCTCTGTTCCTTCTTTTGGAAAATTAAAAAAAAACAAAAAAAAACAAGAGGGGAGGATTTCCAGCCCTTCGCTCCCTCCCCTTTTAGTCGACTTCTACGACACTCAGGGAATACATGTGAAGTATTCTTTCTCACCTATCCCCAAGGATGACATATATATATATATATATATATATATATATATATATATATATATATATATATATATATATATATATATATATATATATATATATATATATACATATATTTTTTTTTTTTATACCTCATCGCTGTCTCCCGCGGTTTGCGAGGTAGCGCAAGGAAACAGACGAAAGAAATGGCCCAACCCCCCCCATACACATGTACATACACACGTCCACACACGCAAATATACATACCTACACAGCTTTCCATGGTTTACCCCGGACGCTTCACATGCCTTGATTCAATCCACTGACAGCACGTCAACCCCGGTATACCACATCGCTCCAATTCACTCTATTCCTTGCCCTCCTTTCACCCTCCTGCATGTTCAGGCCCCGATCACACAAAATCCTTTTTCACTCCATCTTTCCACCTCCAATTTGGTCTCCCTCTTCTCCTCGTTCCCTCCACCTCCGACACATATATCCTCTTGGTCAATCTTTCCTCACTCATTCTCTCCATGTGCCCAAACCATTTCAAAACACCCTCTTCTGCTCTCTCAACCACGCTCTTTTTATTTCCACACATCTCACTTACCCTTACGTTACTTACTCGATCAAACCACCTCACACCACACATTGTCCTCAAACATCTCATTTCCAGCACATCCATCCTCCTGCGCACAACTCTATCCATAGCCCACGCCTCGCAACCATACAACATTGTTGGAACCACTATTCCTTCAAACATACCCATTTTTGCTTTCCGAGATAATGTTCTCGACTTCCACACATTTTTCAAGGCTCCCAAAATTTTCGCCCCCTCCCCCACCCTATGATCCACTTCCGCTTCCATGGTTCCATCCGCTGACAGATCCACTCCCAGATATCTAAAACACTTCACTTCCTCCAGTTTTTCTCCATTCAAACTCACCTCCCAATTGACTTGACCCTCAACCCTACTGTACCTAATAACCTTGCTCTTATTCACATTTACTCTTAACTTTCTTCTTCCACACACTTTACCAAACTCCGTCACCAGCTTCTGCAGTTTCTCACATGAATCCGCCACCAGCGCTGTATCATCAGCGAACAACAACTGACTCACTTCCCAAGCTCTCTCATCCCCAACAGACTTCATACTTGCCCCTCTTTCCAAGACTCTTGCATTTACCTCCCTAACAACCCCATCCATAAACAAATTAAACAACCATGGAGACATCACACACCCCTGCCGCAAACCTACATTCACTGAGAACCAATCACTTTCCTCTCTTCCTACACGTACACATGCCTTACATCCTCGATAAAAACTTTTCACTGCTTCTAACAACTTGCCTCCCACACCATATATTCTTAATACCTTCCACAGAGCATCTCTATCAACTCTATCATATGCCTTCTCCAGATCCATAAATGCTACATACAAATCCATTTGCTTTTCTAAGTATTTCTCACATACATTCTTCAAAGCAAACACCTGATCCACACATCCTCTACCACTTCTGAAACCACACTGCTCTTCCCCAATCTGATGCTCTGTACATGCCTTCACCCTCTCAATCAATCAATATATATATATATATATATATATATATATATATATATATATATATATATATATATATATATATATATATATATATATATATATATATATATATATATATATATATATATATATATATATATATATGTATGGATGTCGAAAGGGAGATGTGGTTTCGGTGAATTATATATGACAACTAGAGACTGAGTGTGAACGAATGTGGCCTTTGTTGTCTTTCCCTAGCGCTACCTCGCGCGTATGCACGGGGAGGGGGTTGTGCTTTCATGTGTGGCGGGGTGGCGACGCAAATGAATAAAGGCAGCAAGTATGAATTATGTACATGTTTAAATACGTACATGTCTGTGTGTATATATATGTATACGTTGAAATGTATAGGTATGTATATGTGCGTGTGTGCACGTGTATGTATACACTGTATACATTTGTATGTGTGTGAGTTGGGCCATTCTTTCGTCAGTTTCCTTGTGCTGCCTAGCTAACGCGGGAGACAGCGACAAAGTATAATAGATAAAATATATATATATATATATATATATATATATATATATATATATATATATATATATATATATTATTTATTTATTTATTTTGCTTTGTCGCTGTCTCCCGCATTAGCGAGGTAGCGCCAGGAAACAGACGAAAGAATGGCCCAACCCACCCACATACACATTTATATACATACACGTCCAAACACACAAATATACATACCTATACATCTCAATGTACACGTATATATACACTCACACATATACATATATACACATGTACATAATTCATACTGTCTGCCTTTATTTATTCCCATCACAACCCTGCCACACATGGAATAACAACCCCCTCCCCCCTCATGTGTGTGAGGTAGTGCTAGGAAAAGACAACAAAGGCCCCATTTGTTCACACTTAGTCTCTAGCTGTCATGTAATAATGCACCGAAACCACAGCTCCCTTTCCACATCTAGGCCCCACAAAACTTTCCATGGTTTACCCCAGGCGCTTCACATGCCCTGGTTCAATCCATTGACAGCACGTCGACCCCGGTATACCACATCATTCCAATTCACTCTATTCCTTGCATGCCTTTCACCCTCCTTCATGTTTAGGCCCCGATCACTCAAAATCTTTTTCACTCCATCTTTCCACCTCCAATTTGGTCTCCCACGTCTCCTCGTTCCCTCCACCTCTGACACATATGTCCTCTTGGTCAATCTTTCGTCACTCATTCTCTCCATGTGACTAAACTATTTCAAAACACCCTCTTCTGCTCTCTCATCCGCACTCTTTTTATTACCACACATCTCTCTTACCCTATTATTACTCGATCAAACCACCTCACACCACATATTGTCCTTAAACATCTCATTTCCAGCACATCTACCCTCCTGCGCACAACTCTATCCATAGCCCATGCCTGACAACCATACAACATATATATATATATATATATATATATATATATATATATATATATATATATATATATATATATATATATATATATATATATATGTATATACATATATATATATATATATATATATATATATATATATATATATATATATATATATATATATATATATATATATATATATATATATATAGTGTGTGTGTTTGTATGTGTCCTTCTTTGTCCGTTTCCTGGAGTTAGCTTGCTGGCGCAGGAGGAGGTGATCAAGTATGAAAAAGAAAATATATGTATATGGAACAGTTCGTATTACAGTCTTGTGTAACAGTCGCATGACAATCATACGTGACAGTCATGACTGAAGGTTTGTAAACACTCCTTTGTTCCTGCCTGTGCTGGCCTGTCGTGTGACACTTGCCGCGTAACCGTCAAGCTTCAGCTTTGCATAACGATACTGTATGATAATCATGTGTGACAGCCATTGTCTGACTGTCTTTTGTGACAATTGTGAGTGACGTTTGAGATGGCAAGCGAGTGTGACGCAGGTGTCATGTGTAGCAGTCATGTGAGGGTCATGATCCTGACGATCTTTTGCTCTGGTATTCGTGCATGACGATCGTGTCTGACTCGCTCATATATGTGGCGGTCATACGTGACGGGAGTGCGTATATCCCCCATAATGCCGTGTTATGTTCTTGTGGGGAGTAAGATGAGTCGACACGACGCGCGTCACGCGTCGTCACCCCCACCGCATACCACACAACACTTACTTGGGGGGGCTACTAGATGTGCCCCGCGCCCAGACCTTAGGGGGTAAGGGGCAAAAAATGAAAATAAGATGGAGAAAACGAGTGGTAGAGATGATGATGAAATGGATGCAGAAGTCGGGGCTGGTATCAGGTGGGAAAGGTGAGAAAAACAATCGCTTTTTCTCTCTTTCTAGTTTCTCAGTCTGTCTCACTCTCACGCACACACACACACAGACACACACACACACAGACACACACACACACACACACACACACACACACACACACACACACACACACATTTTAATGCCTGTAACTGAGGAGGGAAGGCAACTGGTACTCTGAGGCTGGGGTCATCATTCATGTTGTTTGTTGTGTCTTTGCTGGGGTGAGGTGGTCGTCTTGTTGGTGGAGTGTTGGTGGTGATGACAGTGCTTGTGATGGATGTTTGAAGATGATTACTGATGGTGAGGATGTTGGTGATTTTGTTGGTGGTGTTGATGATAGGAGTGTGGTCTGGTGTTGGTGGTGTTGGTGATGCTGATGATGTTGATGGTGATAATGTTGTTGGTATTTGTTAGGATACTGGTGGTGTTGTTGGTTTTGATGATGATGCTGGTGATGATGTTGGTGATGTTTGTGGAGAGTTGGTTAAGTTGGTGGTGTGTTGGGAGTTACTGATGGTTTGGTGAAGGTGATGGTGTTGCTTATGATATTGGTGACGGTGATGTCTATGGTGTCAATAATGGTGCTATTGTTAATGTTGATAATGGTGACATTGGTGCAGGTGATAATGATAATGGAGTTGATGGTGCTGGTAATGATGGTGCTAGTAATGATGGTGCTGGTAATGATGGTGCTAGTAATGATGGTGCTGGTAATGATGGTGATAGTAATGATGGCGCTGGTAATGATGATGCTGGTAATGATGGTGCTGGTAATGATGGTGCTAGTAATGATGGTGCTGGTAATGATGGTGCTGGTAATGATGGTGCTAGTAATGATGGTGCTGGTAATGATGGTGCTAGTAATGATGATGCTGGTAATGATGGTGCTAGTAATGATGGTGCTGATAATGATGGTGCTGGTAATGATGATGCTGGTAATGATGACGCTGGTAATGATGGTGCTGGTAATGATGGTGCTGGTAATGATGATGCTGGTAATGATGGTGCTGGTAATGATGGTGCTAGTAATGATGGTGCTGGTAATGATGGTGCTAGTAATGATGGCGCTGGTAATGATGATGCTGGTAATGATGATGCTAGTAATGATGGCGCTGGTAATGATGGTGCTGGTAATGATGCTGGTAATGATGGTGCTGGTAATGATGGTGCTAGTAATGATGGCGCTGGTAATGATGGTGCTAGTAATGATGGCGCTGGTAATGATGCTGGTAATGATGATGCTGGTAATGATGCTGGTAATGATGGTGCTGGTAATGATGGTGCTGGTAATGATGGTGCTGGTAATGATGCTGGTAATGATGATGCTGGTAATGATGCTGGTAATGATGGTGCTGGTAATGATGGTGCTCATAATGATGCTGGTAATGATGATGCTGGTAATGATGGTGCTGGTAATGATGATGTTGGTAATGATGATGCTAGTAATGATGGCGCTGGTAATGATGGTGCTGGTAATGATGCTGGTAATGATGGTGCTGGTAATGATGGTGCTAGTAATGATGGCGCTGGTAATGATGGTGCTAGTAATGATGGCGCTGGTAATGATGCTGGTAATGATGATGCTGGTAATGATGCTGGTAATGATGGTGCTGGTAATGATGGTGCTGGTAATGATGGTGCTGGTATTGATGCTGGTAATGATGGTGCTGGTAATGATGGTGCTAGTAATGATGGTGCTGGTAATGATGGTGCTAGTAATGATGGCGCTGGTAATGATGCTGGTAATGATGATGCTGGTAATGATGCTGGTAATGATGGTGCTGGTAATGATGGTGCTGGTAATGATGGTGCTAGTAATGATGGCGCTGGTAATGATGGTGCTGGTAATGATGCTGGTAATGATGATGCTGGTAATGATGATGCTGGTAATGATGGTGCTGGTAATGATGGTGCTAGTAATGATGGCGCTGGTAATGATGGTGCTGGTAATGATGCTGGTAATGATGGTGCTGGTAATGATGGTGCTGGTAATGATGGTGCTGGTAATGATGCTGGTAATGATGATGCTGGTAATGTTGATGCTGGTAATGATGGTGCTGGTAATGATGATGCTTTTAATGATAGCGCTGGTAATGATGGTGCTGGTAATGATGATGCTGGTAATGATGGTGCTGGTAATGATGCTAGTAATGATGGTGTTGGTGATGATGGTGCTGGTAATGATGCTAGTAATGATGGTGCTGGTAATGATGGGGCTGGTAATGATGATGCTGGTAATGATGATGCTGGTAATGATGGTGTTGGTAATGATGGTGCTGGTAATGATGGTGCTGGTAATGATGATGCTGGTAATGATGGTGTTGGTAATGATGGTGCTGGTATTGATGATGCTGGTAATGATGTTGCTGGTAATGATGGTGCTGGTAATGATGCTGGTAATGATGGTGTTGGTAATGATGGTGCTGGTAATGATGGTGCTGGTAATGATGGTGCTGGTAATGATGGTGCTGGTAATGATGGTGCTGGTAATGATGGTGCTGGTAATGATGGTGTTGGTAATGATGGTGCTGGTAATGATGGTGCTGGTAATGATGGGGCTGGTAATGATGGTGCTGGTAATGATGCTGGTAATGATGGTGTTGGTAATGATGGTGCTGGTAATGATGGTGCTGGTAATGATGGTGCTGGTAATGATGGGGCTGGTAATGATGGTGCTGGTAATGATGGTGCTGGTAATGATGGTGCTGGTAATGATGCTGGTAATGATGGTGCTGGTAATGATGGGGCTGGTAATGATGGTGCTGGTAATGATGGTGCTGGTAATGATGGTGCTGGTAATGATGGTGCTGGTAATGATGGTGCTGGTAATGATGGTGCTGGTAATGACGAAGCTGGTAATGACGAAGCTGGTAATGATGGTGCTGGTAATGTTGATGCTGGTAATGATGGTGCTGGTAGTGATGATGCTGGTAATGATGGTGCTGGTAATGATGATGCTGGTAATGATGGTGCTGGTAATGATGATGCTGGTAATGATGGTGCTGGTAATGATGATGCTGGTAATGATAATGCTGGTAATGATGGGGCTGGTAATGATGATGCTGGTAATGATGGTGTTGGTGATGATGATGCTGGTAATGATGGTGCTGGTAATGATGGTGCTGGTAATGATGGTGTTGGTGATGATGATGCTGGTAATGATGGTGTTGGTAATGATGGTGCTGGTAATGATGGTGCTGGTATTGATGATGCTGGTAATGATGGTGTTGGTGATGATGATGCTGGTAATGATGGTGTTGGTAATGATGGTGCTGGTAATGATGATGCTGGTAATGATGATGCTGGTATTGATGATGCTGGTAATGATGTTGCTGGTAATGATGGTGCTGGTAATGATGGTGCTGGTAATGACGAAGCTGGTAATGATGGTGCTGGTAATGATGGTGCTGGTAATGACGAAGCTGGTAATGACGAAGCTGGTAATGATGGTGCTGGTAATGTTGATGCTGGTAATGATGGTGCTGGTAGTGATGATGCTGGTAATGATGGTGCTGGTAATGATGATGCTGGTAATGATGGTGCTGGTAATGATGGTGCTGGTAATGATGATGCTGGTAATGATGGTGCTGGTAATGATGATGCTGGTAATGATGGTGCTGGTAATGATGGTGCTGGTAATGATGCTGGTAATGATGGTGCTGGTAATGATGGTGCTGGTAATGATGGTGCTGGTAATGATGACGCTGGTAATGATGATGCTGGTAATGATGGTCCTGGTAACGATGGTGCTGGTAATGATGGTGCTGGTAATGATGGTGCTGGTAATGATGGTGCTGGTAATGATGACGCTGGTAATGATGCTGGTAATGATGGTGCTGGTAATGATGATGCTGGTAATGTTGCTGGTAAGAATGGTGCTGGTAATGATGGTGCTGGTAATGATGGTGCTGGTAATGATGCTGGTAATGATGGTGCTGGTAATGATGGTGCTGGTAATGATGGTGCTGGTAATGATGGTGCTGGTAATGATGACGCTGGTAATGATGGTGCTGGTAATGATGCTGGTAATGATGGTGCTGGTAATGATGGTGCTGGTAATGATGGTGCTGGTAATGATGGTGCTGGTAATGATGGTGCTGGTAATGATGACGCTGGTAATGATGGTGCTGGTAATGATAGTGCTGGTAATGATGATGCTGGTAATGATGATGCTGGTAATGATGATGCTGGTAATGTTGCTGGTAAGAATGGTGCTGGTAATGATGGTGCTGGTAATGATGGTGCTGGTAATGATGACGCTGGTAATGATGGTGCTGGTAATGATGGTGCTGGTAATGATGATGCTGGTAATGATGGTGCTGGTAATGATGGTGCTGGTAATGATGGTGCTGGTAATGATGGTGCTGGTAATGATGGTGCTGGTAATGATGCTGGTAATGATGGTGCTGGTAATGATGATGCTGGTAATGATGGTGCTGGTAATGATGGTGCTGGTAATGATGGTGCTGGTAATGATGGTGCTGGTAATGATGATGCTGGTAATGATGGTGCTGGTAATGATGGTGCTGGTAATGATGGTGCTGGTAATGATGATGCTGGTAATGATGGTGCTGGTAATGATGGTGCTGGTAATGATGGTGCTGGTAATGATGGTGCTGGTAATGATGGTGCTGGTAATGATGGTGCTGGTAATGATGGTGCTGGTAATGATGATGCTGGTAATGATGGTGCTGGTAATGATGATGCTGGTAATGATGGTGCTGGTAATGATGAGCTGGTAATGATGGTGCTGGTAATGATGGTGCTGGTAATGATGGTGCTGGTAATGATGGTGCTGGTAATGATGGTGCTGGTAATGATGGTGCTGGTAATGATGGTGCTGGTAATGATGGTGCTGGTAATGATGGTGCTGTTAATGTAGGTGCTGGTAATGATGTGCTGGTAATGAATGATGCTGGTCATGATGGTGGCTGGTAATGATAGTCATGGTATTGATGATGCTGGTAATGATGGTGCTGGTAATGATGGTGCTGGTAATGATGGTGCTGGTAATGATGGTGCTGGTAATGATGGTGCTGGTCATGATGGTGCTGGTAATGATAGTCATGGTATTGATGATGCTGGTAATGATGGTGCTGGTAATGATGGTGCTGGTAATGATGATGCTGGTAATGATGGTGCTGGTAATGATGGTGCTGGTAATGATGGTGCTGGTAATGATGGTGCTGGTAATGATGGTGCTAGTAATGATGATGCTGGTAATGATGATGCTGGTAATGATGGTGCTGGTAATGATGGTGCTGGTAATGATGATGCTGGTAATGATGATGCTGGTAATGATGGTGCTGGTAATGATGGTGCTGGTAATGATGGTGCTGGTAATGATGATGCTGGTAATGATGGTGCTGGTAATGATGGTGCTGGTAATGATGGTGCTGGTAATGATGGTGCTGGTAATGATGGTGCTGGTAATGATGGTGCTGGTAATGATGGTGCTGGTAATGATGGTGCTGGTAATGATGGTGCTGGGATTAAGTCTGTGGCATTACGACTGGTGTTGGCCTGGCTCTGTGATGGTGTTGTTGGTGTCAGTGATGTTGTTAGTGACGGAGGTGATAATAATAGCGGTGAAGCGTTGCGAGTCTGGACGGTTTTAGTGATGTTGTAGGTAACTGTTTTGGTGTTGTTGTTGTTGTTGTTGGCTGGTAAGTGACAGTGAGGTTTAACTTTTCTCTTTTTCTCTCGTGGCATCGCTGGCCGGGATTGCTTTACCGTGCGTCGAGCGGCAGTGAGGCTCTGGTTTCGGCGGACCAGATGGCTGCCGCTGTCTGCCTCATGGTGGCCTCTGGTCAGGCTTTGTTTGGCTGTTCTTGCTCTACACTGTACCTCTCGATCCCTCTATTTCTTACCTTGGTTCTCTCTATCATTACTTGCTTTAATTCCTTTTCCATCACAGACGCCAGAAGTTGGTACTGATTTTGGTCGTGTATTAGGAGGTTTATCATGAATTGATGTCCTTATCTTAGGTTTCATATGTTCCCCATTTAAGACCTTTCTGCTCGTGTACCTGTTCTATCTCTAATTACCAACTTAGACGTAATGATTATAACAAATATGAACATATTTCAGTAAATTATGAAGAATCTGTCCAGCTTTCCAACTCCTCCTCACCTGTTCTTTCATTTTCTTTGCAATGAGGTGGTTAGATGGGAGAGGAGGAGTACAGTAGGTATAGTCGAAAAATAATGATAATTATTAAGTAAAGAGATGTCTGGTGTAAGTTCTTTTGAGGTGTGTGAAGACCGATGGAGACGAACTTTTGGTTCCTTATTCATAGATCTTGACTTTGTGTGTGTGTGTGTGTGTGTGTGTGTGTGTGTGTGTGTGTGTGTGTGTGTGTGTGTGTGTGTGTGTGTGTGTGTGTGTGCGTGTGTGTTTGTGTGTACGTGTGTGTGTGTGTGTGTGTGTGTGTGTATGTGTGTGTGTGTGTGTGCCGTGATTTTGTTTGTTGGTATAGAATGAATTGTGGCAAGGTTAAGCTAAAAAAGAAAATTTTTATTGTATATTCATCGATGCATGACTGTAGCCTCACTGAGTCAGGGTTCTGAGACGTGGTAGGAAGCAATAGTTTCAATAATGTTGTGCTGCTGCTGTTGAGATGTGGAACATGTCGATGCTTTGTTCTCTGGTTGTGTTATAGATTTTCTCATATATTTTTGTGCCGCTTCCTTGAATAATGTCTTAAGTCACTGATGATTTTGTTCAGTATTATAGATGTTTCTCATCAGTGACGAATCGTACTGAGCATCTGTACTTACTAAGACTGCAGCGTGAGTAACTTTGAGGCGAGTTAAGTGTGACCCGAACAGTAGGTTTATTAGGGACGGATTACAGTCTTATTCTCAGTGTAATATTTGAGTTTACAGTAAAAGCCAGGATCTATACTGGGTAGACAGAGCTCCTTTACTTATGAGGTTCGGTTAGGGATATGTTCTTATATAATGCATCATAACGTTGCCTGGGATTGTACGGCTCTTCTCTGCAATCCTCTATAGACTATGACACTTGATTATATCCCCTCTAGCGCCACGGTGGTGAACTCCTTTACGTTTGCTTTCTTTTTTCCATTCCTTTTCGAGGCAGTTGAGTCTGGATGCCTCTAACTGTACTAGGTTGGTGTGTTTGTGGAGTGTGTCGTTACACATTATTAAATGAAAGGAGTCGAGCTGTCTGGGTAAAAGATGTCCATACTCATGTTACCTACTCGACGGAGATCGTCCGTTGTGTTGGCTATGAATAACGCTGGTGACAAAACGCTGTCTTGGGGACCTGGCTTATGAGAGGAAATTTTGGTGATGATTCAGCTGATATGCGCCGGTATCACCGCAAACATTTTCGTGCACCTCACGCTCATCCTCTGAACGGTAGCGCAAAAGGATTTCAGAGATCACATGTTGTGAGGTAACTGGTCACTGCGGCGGTACGTTCTTCAGTGGAGTTACACAGTGGTCTCTCGAAGGTTACTGGATTGCCTGACTGTTATAGAGTATAATATAAACCGCACGTCAACATGCTGTTGAAGGCCTTGTTGTTTATGCCAGTTTGTATGGTTCTTTCTGTTGCTCCTACTCCTCCTGAGCCTCGTCTCTGAACCCACTCCCACTCCTCTCCCACTCTATCCCCCCATAATCCTCCCCTTTCCTCTGACTCCTCCCGCACAGCTGGGCCGCAGCTGGCAAGGGCCACCTGACACTGCGCGTGGCACTGCCCCGGGTAGTAATGCTCTTCTCCTCCCAGTACACACTTCATGTACTTACTTCTACATACAAGCTATCTTATATACGTGGACTCATAGAAATATATATATATATATATATATATATATATATATATATATATATATATATATATATATATATATATATATATATATATATATATATATATATATATATATATATATATATATATATACAGATAGATAAATAGATAGACATATTGATAGATAGATATATAGATATAATGACATATGCAGTAAAAACCACAGATACAAAGGACTACAAAAAAGGTCTTTTGTACAGTAAATCTTCCGGCAAAATACTATAACAATTTATCAACAGTGAAATATGTATATGGGAAGCACACAGTTGATATGGCAGTTGATAATGATGTAACCTGAGGACACCTTCTCCCATTTTGGCTGGTGGGTTGGGGAGTAGGTGGGAGGAAGCTGCCACCCAAGGCAGCATGATCAGTGTGTCATGCTTTAAACGTCCACAGATCACATTAATGTCGTCATGAAATGTATCTGATATTCAACAAGGCTCCGCAACGTTTCTATCGAAACTACGGCTTGCATTTACAAATGTGAATGATGAGTTAACAAAAGTAGGCATCCTAGACAACATATGTTCTGAGAAACAGACGTCAAAGCAGTGGTAAGGAACACAGTGGAGGGAGAGTTCTATCCGACCAATCACAGAAGTTGACGTCGACATACATTTTTCACAGATCAGATCCACTATGATGAAAATTGTCCATAATACATTTTTTTTTATTTCAGGGTAACTTGCAATTAAAAAAGGTTCTACAGCATTTCTCTCCAGAACAAACTTTTGTGGAGGAAGAATTTCTTCAGTTAGTAGAACGGTCAAGAGGAAATTATAGCATGATCATCCTGACCATTTGTCACGTTACGATAACGCACACTACCGAGAAATTAAAGACATATACAATACATTTACCATTACATGTCCCTTTATTAATTTCTATATGATGTGTATCATAACAGTGTCAGAAACGGCTGACACGCATGAAAATCGTATATATACATATTCATTTATTTATCATACTTTGTCGCCGCTTCCCGAGTTAGCGAGGCAGCGCAAGGAAGCGGACGAAAGAATGGCCCAACACACCCACATACACATGTATATACATAAAAGCCAACGCACGCACATATACATACCTATACATCTCAACGTATACATACATAGAGATGCACAGACAAATGCATATATGTATACACATGTAGGTATTCATACGTGCTGCATTGATCCATTCTCACCGTCACCCCGCCACACACTCAGTCTCTAGTTGTCATGTGTAATACACAGAAACCACAGCTCCCTTTCCACATCAAGGCCCTACAAAACTTTCCATGGTTTACCTTAAACACTTCACATACCCTGGTTCAATCCATTGACAGCAAGTCGACCCTGGTATACCACATCGTTCCATTTAACTCTCTTTCTAGCACGCCTTTCACCCTCCTGTATGTTCAGGCCCCGATCGCTCAAAATTTTTTCACTCCATCAGTCCATCTCCAATTTGGTCTCCCTCTTCTCCTCGTACTCTCCACCTCTGACACATATATCCTCTTTGTCATCCTTTCCTCACTCAATCTCTCCATGTGACCAAACCATTTCAATACACTCTCTTCTGCTCTCTCAACCACACTCTTTTTATTGCCACACATCTCTTATCCTTCATTTCATAATCGATCAAACCATTTCACACCACATATTGTCCTCAGACATTTCATCTCCAACACATCCACCCTCCTCTGTGCAACCCTATTTATTGCCCATTCCTTACAACTTTATAACGTTGTTGGAACCACCGTTCCTTCAAACATTCTCATTTTTGCTCTCCGAGATAACATTCTCGCCTTCCACACATTCTTCAAGGCTCCCAGAACCTTCGCCCCCTCGCCCACCCTGTGACTTACTCCAACTTCCATGGTTGCATCCGGTGCCTAATCCACTCCCAGATATCTACAACACTTCACTTCCTCCAATTTTTTTCCATTCAAACATACCTCTCAATTTTCTTATCCATCAACCCAACTGAACCTAATAACCTTGCTCTTATTCACATTTACTCTCACCTTTCCTATTTCACACACTTCACCAAACTCAGTCACCAACTTCTTCAGTTTCTCGCCCGAATAAGCCACTAACGCTGTATCATCAGCTAACAACAACTGACTCACTTCCCAAGACCTCTCATCCACAACAGACTGCATACTTGCCCCTCTCTCCAAAACTCTTTCATTCATCTCCGTAACAACCCCATCCATAAAAGATTAAACAACCATGGAGACATCACACACCCCTGCCGCAAACCGACATTCACTGGGAACCACTCACTTTCCTCTTTTCCTACTCGTACACATCCCTTACATCCTCGATAAAAACCTTTCACTGCTTTTAGCAACCTACCTCCCACCCTATATACTCTTAATACCTTCCACAGAGCATCTCTATCAACTCTGTGATATGCTTTCTCCAGATCCATAAATGCTACATACAATTTCATGTTTTACTAAGTATTTCTCACATACATTCTTCAAAGCAAACACCTGATCCATACATACTCTGCCACTTCTGAAACCACACTGCTCTTCCCAAGTCTGATGATCTGTACATGCCTTCACCCTCTCAATCAATACCAGCCCCCCCCCCCCCCCCCATATGATTTCCCAGAAGAATTTAACAAACTTATACCACTGTAATTTGACCACTCACTCTTATCCCCTTTACCTTTGTACAATGGCACTATGCATGCATTCCGCGTTTCGTCGGGTACTTCACCATGAACCAACCAGTCAACAACACAGTCACCCTCTTTTTGATAAATTCCACAGCAATACCATCCAAGCCTGCTGCCATGCCGGCTTTCATCTTCCGCATAGCCTTAACTACCTATTCCCTGTTTACCAAATCATTCTCCCTGACCATCTCACTTTGCATACCATCTCGACCAAAACACCCTATAACTGCCACTCTATCATCAAACACATTCAACGAACCTTTAAAATATTCACTTCATCTCTCTCTCTTCACCACAACTAGTTATTTCTTCCTCATTTGCCCCCTTCACCGATATTCCCATTTGTTCTCTTGTCTTACGCACTTTAATTACCTCACTCCAAAACATCTCCCTAAAATTTATTGATACTCTCTCAACCCAACTCTCATTTGTCCTCTTTTTCACCTATTGCAACTTTCTCTTGACCTCTTGCCTCTTTCTTTTAAACATCTCCCAGTCATTTGCACTATTTCCCTGCAAAAATCGTCCAAATACTTCTCTCTTCTCTTTCACTAACAATCTTACTTCATATATATATATATATATATATATATATATATATATATATATATATATATATATATATATATCTTTTTTTTTCATACTATTCGCCATTTCCCGCGATAGCGAGGTAGCGTTAAGAACAGAGCACTGGGCCTTTGAGGGAATATCCTCATCTGGCCCCCTTCTCTGTTCCTTCTTTGGGGAAAAAAAAAAGAGCCTTTTATATATATATATATATATATATATATATATATATATATATATATATATATATATATATATATATATATATATATATATATATATATATATATATATATATATATATATATATATATATACTATCCCTGGGATAGGGGAGAAAGAATACTTCCCACGTATTCCCTGCATGTCGTAGAAGGCGACTAGAAGGGGAGGGAGCGGGGGGCTGGAAATCCTCCCCTCTATATTTTTTTTTATTTTTCCAAAAGAACGAAAAGAGAAGGGGGCCAGGTGAGGATATTCCCTCAAAGGCCCAGTCCTCTGTTCTTAACGCTACCTCTCTAATGCGGGAAATGGCGAATTGTTTAAAAGAGAAAAAAAAAAATATATATATATATATATATATATATATATATATATATATATATATATATATATATATATATATATATATATATATTCATTTTGCTTTGTCGCTGTCTACCGCGTTACCGAGGTAGCGCAAGGAAACAGAAGAAAGAATGGCCCAACCCACCCACATACACATGTATATACTTACATATCCACACACGCATATATACATACCTATACATCTCAATGTATACACATATAAACACACACAGATATATACATATATACACATCTACATAATTCATACTGTCTGCTATATTCATTCCCATCGCCATCTCGCCACACATGGAATAACAACCCTACCCCCTCATGTGTGCGAGGTAGCGCTAGGAAGGGACAAAGGCCCCATTCGTTCACACTCAGTCTCTAGCCGTCATGTAATAATGCACAGATACCACAGCTCCCTTTTCACATCCAGCCCCCACAAAACTTTCCATACTTTGCCACAGACGCTTCAGATGCCCTGGTTCAATCCATTGACAGCACGTCGATCCTGGTATAGCACATAGTTCCAATTCACTCTATTCCTTGCACGCCTTTCACCCTCCTGCATGTTCAGGCCACGATCACTCAAATATTTTTTTCGCTCCATCTTTCCACCTCCAATTTGGTCTAACACTTCTCCTCGTTCCCTCCACCTCTGACACATATATCCTCTTGTTCAATCTTTCCTCACTCATCCTCTTCATGTGACAAAACCCTTTCAAAACACCCTCTTCTACTCTCTCAACCACACTCTTTTCATTACCACACATCTCTCTTACCCTATTATTACTAAGTCGATCAAACCACCTCACACCACATATTGTACTCAAACATCTCATTTCCAGCACATCCACCCTCCTCTGCACAACTCTATCCATAGCCCACGCCTCGCAACCATACAACATTGTTGACACCACTATTCCTTTAAACATACCCATTTTTGCTTTACGAGATAATGTTCTCCACTTCCACACATTCTTCAAGGCTCCCAAAATTTTCGCCTCCTCCCCCATCCTATGATCCACTTCCGCTTCCATGGTTCCATCCGCTGCCAAATCCATTCCCAGATATCTAAAACACTTTACTTCCTCCAGTTTTTCTCCATTCAAACTTACCTCCCAATTGACTTGACCCTCAACTCTACTGTACCTAATAACCTTACTCTTATTCACATCTACTCTCAACTTTCTTCTTTCACACACTTTACCAAACTCAGTCACCAGCTTCTGCAGTTTCTCACATGAATCAGCCACCTGCGCTATATCATCAGCGAAGAACAATTGACTCACTTCCCAAGCTCTCTCATCCACAACAGACTGCATACTTGCCCCTCTTTCCAAAACTGTTGCATTTACCTCCCTAACAACCCCATCCATAAAGAAATTAAACAAACATACAGACATCACACACCCCTACCGCAAACCTACATTCACTGAGAACCAATCACTTTCCTCTCTTCCTACACGTACACATGCCTTACATCCTCGATAAAAACCTTTTACTGCTTCCAACAACTTGCTTCCCATACCATATATTCTTAATGCCTTCCACAGAGCATTTCTATCAACTCTGTTATATGCCTTCTCCAGATCCATAAGTGCTACATACAAATCCACTTGCTTTTCTAAGTATTTCTCACATACATTCTTCAAATCAAACACCTGATCCACACATCCTCTACCGCTTCTGAAACCACACTGCTCTTCCCCAATCTGATGCTCTGTACATATATATCCCCTCTGTATATATATCCCCAGGGATATATATATATATATATATATATATATATATATATATATATATATATATATATATATATATATATATATATATATTCCATGTGTGGCGAGGTGGCGATGGGAATGAATAAAGGCAGACAGTGTGAATTGTGTGCATGGGTATATATGCTGTCAGTGGATTGAATCAGGGCATGTGGGGCGTCTGGGGTGGGCCGTGGGGGGCTGTGTGGGTGTGTGTATTTGCGTGTGTGGACGTGTGTATGTGCATGTGTGTGGGGGTGGGTTGGGCCGTTTCTTCCATCTGTTTCCTTGCGCTGCCTCGCAAGCGTGGGAGACGGCGACAAAGCAAGGGAAAAAAAAAAAACATTGAGATGTATAGGTATGTATATTTGCGTGTGTGGACGTGTATGTATATACATATGTATCGGGGTGGGTTGGGCAATTTCTTTCGTCTGTTTCCTTGCGCTACCTCGCAAATGCGGGAGACAGCGACAAAGCAAAAATATATATATATATATATATATATGTATATATATATATATATATATATTTTTTTATCATATTTATTTATTATACTTTGTCGCTGTCTCCCGCGTTTGCGAGGTAGCGCAAGAAAACAGACGAAAGAAATGCCCCCCCCCCCCCATACACATGTATATACATTCGTCCACACACGCAAGTATACATACCTACACAGCTTTCCATGGTTTACCCCAGACGCTTCACATGCCTTGATTCAATCCACTGACAGCACGTCAACCCCGGTATACCACATCGCTCCAATTCACTCTATTCCTTGCCCTCCTTTCACCCTCCTGCATGTTCAGGCCCCGATCACACAAAATCTTTTTCACTCCATCTTTCCACCTATATCCTCTTGGTCAATCTTTCCTCACTCATCCTCTCCATATGCCCAAACCACTTCAAAACACCCTCTTCTGCTCTCTCAACCACGCTCTTTTTATTTCCACACATCTCTCTTACCCTTACGTTACTCACTCGATCAAACCACCTCACACCACACATTGTCCTAAAACATCTCATTTCCAGCACATTCATCCTCCTGCGCACAACTCTATCCATAGCCCACGCCTCGCAACCATACAACATTGTTGGAACCACTATTCCTTCAAACATACCCATTTTTGCTTTCCGAGATAATGTTCTCGACTTCCACACATTCTTCAAGGCCCCAAGGATTTTCGCCCCCTCCCCCACCCTATGATCCACTTCCGCGTCCATGGTTCCATCCGCTGCCAGATCCACTCACAGATATCTAAAACACTTCACTTCCTCCAGTTTTTCTCCATTCAAACTCACCTCCCAATTGAATTGACCCTCAAACTTACTGTACCTAATAACCTTGCTCTTATTCACATTTACTCTTAACTTTCTTCTTCCACACACTTTTCCAAACTCAGTCACCAGCTTCTGCAGTTTCTCACATGAATCAGCCACCAGCGCTGTATCATCAGCGAACAATAACTGACTCACTTCCCAAGCTCTCTCATCCCCAACAGACTTCATACTTGCCCCTCTTTCCAAAACTCTTGCATTTACCTCCCTAACAACCCCATCCATAAACAAATTAAACAACCATGGAGACATCACACACCCCTGCCGCAAACCTACATTCACTGAGAACCAATCACTTTCCTCTCTTCCTACACGTACACATGCCTTACATCCTCGATAAAAACTTTTCTCTGCTTCTAACAACTTTCCTCCCACACCATATATTCTTAATACCTTCCACAGAGCATCTCTATCAACTCTATCATATGCCTTCTCCAGATCCATAAATGCTACATACAAATCCATTTGCTTTTCTAAGTATTTCTCACATACATTCTTCAAAGCAAACACCTGATCCACACATCCTCTACTACTTCTGAAACCACACGGCTCTTCCCCAATCTGATGCTCTGTACATGCCTTCACCCTCTCAATCAATACCCTCCCATATAATTTACCAGGAATACTCAACAAACTTATACCTCTGTAATTTGAGCACTCACTCTTATCCCCTTTGCCTTTGTACAATGGCACTATGCACGCATTCCGCCAATCCTCAGGCACCTCACCATGAGTCATACATACATTAAATAACCTTACCAACCAGTCAACAATACAGTCACCCCCTTTTTTAATAAATTCCACTGCAATACCATCCAAAGCTGCTGCCTTGCCGGCTTTCATCTTCTGCAAAGCTTTCACTACCTCTTATCTGTTTACCAAATCATTTTCCCTAACCCTCTCACTTTGCACACCACCTCGACCAAAACACCGTATATCTGCCACTCTATCATCAAACACATTCAACAAACCTTCAAAATACTCCATCTCCTTCTCACATCACCACTACTTGTTATCACCTCCCCATTTGCGCCCTTCACTGAAGTTCCCATTTGCTCCCTTGTCTTACGCACTTTATTTACCTCCTTCCAGAACATCTTTTTATTCTCCCTAAAATTTAATGATACTCTCTCACCCCAACTCTCATTTGCCCTTTTTTTCACCTCTTGCACCTTTCTCTTGACCTCCTGTCTCTTTCTTTTATACATCTCCCACTCAATTGCATTTTTTCCCTGCAAAAATCGTCCAAATGCCTCTCTCTTCTCTTTCACTAATACTCTTACTTCTTCATCCCACCACTCACTACCCTTTCTAATCAACCCACCTCCCACTCTTCTCATGCCACAAGCATCTTTTGCGCAATCCATCACTGATTCCCTAAATACATCCCATTCCTCCCCCACTCCCTTTACTTCCATTGTTCTCACCTTTTTCCATTCTGTACTCAGTCTCTCCTGGTACTTCCTCACACAAGTCTTCTTCCCAAGCTCACTTACTCTCACCACCCTCTTCACCCCAACATTCACTCTTCTTTTCTGAAAACCCATACAAATCTTCACCTTAGCCTCCACAAGATAATGATCAGACATCCCTCCAGTTGCACCTCTCAGCACATTAACATCCAAAAGTCTCTCTTTCGCACGCCTGTCAATTAACACGTAATCCAATAACGCTCTCTGGCCATCTCTCCTACTTACATAAGTATACTTATGTATATCTCGCTTTTTAAACCAGGTATTCCCAATCATCAGTCCTTTTTCAGCACATAAATCTACAGGCTCTTCACCATTTCCATTTACAACACTGAACACCCCATGTATACCAATTATTCCCTCAACTGCCACATTACTCACCTTTGCATTCAAATCACCCATCACTATATATATATATATATATATATAAATATATATATATATATATATATATATATATATATATATATATATATATATATATATATATCTAAACGCGGGAGACAGCGACAAAGTATAAAAAAAAAAAAAAAAATATATATATATATATATATATATATATATATATATATATATATATATATATATATATATATATATATATATATATATATATATATATATATATATATATATATATCCCTGGGGATAGGGGGAAAAAGAATACTTCCCACGCATTCCTCACGTGTCGTAGAAGGCGACTAAAGGGGACGGGAGCGGGGGGCTAGAAACCCTCCCCACCTTGTATTTTAACTTTCTAAAAGAGGAAACGGAAGGAGTCACGCGGTGAGTGCTCATCCTCCTCGAAGTCTCAGATTGGGGTGTCTAAATGTGTGTGGATGTAACCAAGATGAGACAAAAGGAGAGACTGGTAGTATGTTTGAGGAAAGGAACCTAGAGGTTTTGGCTCTGAGTGAAACGAAGCTCAAGGGTAAAGGGGAAGAGTGGTTTGGGAATGTCTTGGGAGTAAAGTCAGGGGTTAGTGAGAGGACAAGAGCAAGGGAAGGAGTAGTACTACTACTGAAACAGGAGTGGTGGGAGTATGTGATAGAGTGTAAGAAAGTAAACTCTTGATTGATATGGGTAAAATTGAAAGTTGATGAAGAGAGATTGGTGATTGTTGGTGCATATGCAATTGGGCATAAGAAGATAGACCAGGAGAGGCAAGTGTTTTGGGAGCAGCTGAACGAATGTGTTACTGGTTTTAATTCACGAGACCGGGTTATAGTGATGGGTGATTTGAATGCAAAGGTGAGTAATGTGGCAGTTGAGGGAATAATTGGAATGCATGTGGTGTTCAGTGTCGTAAATGGAAATGGTGAAGAGCTTGTAGATTTATGTGCTTACAAGGACAGGTGATTGGGAATACCTGGTTTAAAAAGAGAGGTATACATAAGTATACGTATGTAAGTAGGAGAGATGGCCAGAGAGCGTTATTGGATTACATGTTAATTGATTTGCTCGCGAAAAAGAGACTTTTGGATGTTAATTTGCTGAGAGGTGCAACTGGAGGGATGTCTGATCATTCTCTTGTGTAGGCGAAGGTGAAGATTTATAGAGGTTTTCAGAAAAGAAGAGAGATTGTTGGGGTGAAGAAAGTGGTGACAGTAAGTGAGCATAGGAAGGAGACTTGTGTGAGAAAGTACCAGGAGAGACTGAATACAGAATGGCAAAAGGTGAGAACAAAGGAGGCAATGGGAGTGGGGGAGGAATGGGATGTATTTAGGGAAACAGTGATGGCTTGCGCAAAAGATGCTTGTGGCATGAGAAGCGTGGGAGTTGGGCAGATTAGAAAGGGTAGTGAGTGGTGGGATGGAGAAATAAGATTATTAGCGAAAGAGAAGAGAGAGGCATTTGGACGATTTTCAAAGAGAAATTACTCAAATGAGTGGGAGAAGTATAAAAGACAGAGGCAGGAGTTCAAGAGGAAGGTGGAAGAGGTGAAAAAGAGGGCAAATGAGAGTTGGGGTGAGGGAGTATCATTCAATTTTAGGGAGAATAAAAAGATGTTTTGGAAGGAGGTAAATAAACTGGGTAAGACAAGGGAAGAAATGGGAACTTCATTGAAGGGGGCAAAATGGGGAGGTGATAACAAGTATTGGTGATGTGAGAAGGAGATGGAGTGAGTATTTTGAAGGATTGTTGAATGTGTTTGATGAGAGAGTGGCAGATATAGGGTGTTTTGATCGAGGTGGTGTGCAAAGTGAGAGGGCTAGGGAAAATGATTTGGTAAACAAAGAAGAAGTAGTAAAAGCTTTGCGGAAGATGAAAGCCGGCAAGGCAGCAGGTTTGAATGGAATTGCAGTGGAATTTCTCAATAATTGGGTGACTGTATTGTTGACTGGTTGGTAAGGTTATTTAATGTATGTATGACTCATGGTGAGGTGCCTGAGGACTGGCGGAATGTTTGCATAGTGCCATTATACAAAGGCAAAGGGGATAAGAGTGAGTGCTCAAATTACAGAATTATAACTTTGTTGAGTATTCCTAACAAATTATATGGGAGGGTATTGATTAAGAGGGTGCAGGCATGTACAGAGCATCAGATTGGGGAAGAGCAGTGTGGTTTCAAAAGGGTAGAGGATGTGTGGATCAAGTGTTTGCTTTGAAGAATGTATGTGAGAAATAATTAGAAAATAAAATAGATCTGTATGTAGCATTCATGGATCTAGAGAAGGAATATGATAGAGTTGATAGAGTTGCTCTGTGAAAGGTATGAAGAATATATGGTATGGGAGGCAAGTTGTTAGAAGCAGTGAAAAGTTTTAATCGAGGATGTAAGGCATGTGTACGTGTACGAAGAGAGGGAAGTGATTGGTTCTCAGTAAATGTAGGTTTGCGGCAGGGGTGTGTGATGTCTCCATGGTTGTTTAATTTGTTTATGGATGAGGTTGTTAGGGAGGTGATTCAAGAGTTTTGGAAAGAGGGGCAAGTATGCATTCTGTTGTGGATGAGAGAGCTTGAGAAGTGAGTCAGTTGCTGTTCGCTGATGATACAGCGCTGGTGGCTGATTCTTGTGAGAAACTGCAGAAGCTGGTGACTGAGTTTGGTAAAGTGTGTGAAAGAAGAAAGTTGAGAATCAATGTGAACAAGAGTAAGGTTATTAGGTACAGTAGGGTTGAGGGTCAAGTCAATTGGGAGGTAAGTTTCAATGGAGAAAAACTGGAGGAAGCAAAATGTTTTAGATATCTGGGAGTAGATCTGGCAGCGGATGGAACCATGGAAGCGGAAGTGAGTCATAGGGTGGGGGAAGGGGAGAAAATTCTGGGAGCGTTCAAGAATGTGTGGAAGTCGAGAACATAATCTTGGAAAGCAAAAATGGTTATGATTGAAGGAATAGTGGTTCCAGTAACGTTGTATGGTTGCGAGGTGTGGGCTATGGATAGAGTTGTGCGGAGGAGGGTGGATGTGCTGGAAATGAGATGTTTCAGTGCAATATGTAGTGTGAGGTGGTTTGATCGAGTAAATATTAACAGGTTAAGAGAGATGTGTGGTGATAAGAAGAGTGTGGTTGAGAGAGCAGAAGAGGGTGTTTTAAAATGCTTTGGTCACATGGTCACCCACAACCCTACTGTACCTAATAATCTTACTCTTATTCAGATTTACTCTCAACTTTTTTCTTTCACACACTTTACCAAACTCAGTCACCAGCTTCTGCAGTTTCTCACAAGAATCAGCCAGCAGCGCTGTATCATCAGCAACAATAACTGACTCACTTCCCAAGCGCTCTCATCCACAGGAGATTGCATACTTGCCTCTCTTTCCAAAACTCTTGAATTCACCTCCCTAACAACCCCATCCATAAACAAATTAAACAACCATGGAGACATCACACACCCATGCCGCAAAGCGACATTCACGAGAACCAGTCACTTTCCTCTCTTCCTACACGTACACATGCCTTACATACTCGAAAAAACCTTTTCACTGCTTCCAAAAACTTGCCTCCCACACCATATATTCTTCATACCTTCCACAGAGCAACTCTATCAACTCTATCATATGCCTTCTCCAGATCCATAGATGCTACATACAAATCCACTTGCTTTTCTAAGTGTTTCTCACATACATTCTTTAAGGCAAACACCTAATCAACACATCCTCTACTATTTCTGAAACCACACTGCTCTTCCCCAATCTGATGCTCGGTACATGCCTTCACCCTCTCAATCAATACCCTCCCATATAATTTACCAGGAATACTCAACAAACTTATACCTCTGTAATTTGAGCACTCACTCTTATTCCCTTTGCCTTTGTACAGTGGCACTATGCAAGCATTCCGCCAATCCTTAGGCACCTCACCATGAATCCTACATGCATTAAATAACCTTAAGAACCAATCAACAATACAGTCACCCCCTATTCTAATAAATTCCACTGCAATACCATCCAAACCCGCTGCCTTGCCAGCTTTCATCTTCCGCAAAGCTTTTACTACCTCTTCTCTGTTTACTAAATCATTTTCCCTAATCCTCTCACTTTGCACACCTCCTCGACCAAAACACACTATATCTGCCACTCTATCATCAAACTCATTCAACAAACTTTCAAAATACTCACTCCATCTCCTTTTCACATCACCACCACTTATTGTCACCTCTCCATTAGCCCCCTTCACTGACGTTCCCATTTGTTCTCTTGTCTTACGCACTTTATTTACGTCCTTCCAAAACATTCCTTATTCTCCCTAAAATTTAAGGATACTCTCTCACCCCATCTCTCATTTGCCCTCTTTTTCACCTCTTGCACCTTTCTCTTGACCTCCTGCCTCTTTGTTTTATACATCTCCCATTCATTTGCATTATATCCAAGCAAAAATCGTCCTAATGCATTCCTCTTCTCTTTCACTAATAATCTTACTCCTTCATCCCACCACTCACTACTGTTTCTAATTTGTCCACCTCCCACGCTTCTCATGCCACAAGCATCTTTTGCGCAAGCCATCACTGCTTCCCTAAATACATCCCATTCCTCCCCCACTCCCCTTACCTCCTTTGTTCTTACCTTTTTCCATTCTGTACTCAGTCTCTCCTGGTACTTCCTCACACAAGTCTTCTTCCCAAGCTCACTTACTCTCACCACTCTCTTAAGCCTAACATTCCCTCTTTTTTTCTGAAAACCCCAATAAATCTTCAACTTCGCCTCCACAAGATAATGATCAGACATCCCTCCAGTTGCACCTCTCAGCACATTAACATCCAAAACTCTCTCTTTCGCGCGCCTATCAATTAACACGTAATCCAATAACGCTCTCTGGCCATCTCTCCTACTTACATACGTATACTTATGTATATCTCTCTTTTGAAAACAGGTATTCACAATCACCAGTCCTTTTTCAACATAAAAATTTACAAGCTCTTCACCATTTCAATATACAACACTGAACACCCCATGTATACCAATTATTACCTCAACTGCCACATTACTCAACTTTGCATTCAAATCACCCATCACTATAACCCGGTTCTCGTGCATCAAAACCACTAAAACACTCATTCAGCTGATGCCAAAACTCTTGCCTCTCATGAACTTTCTTCTCATGCCCAAGTGCATATGCACCAATAATCACCCAACTCCCTCCATCAACTTTCAGTTTTACCCATATCAATCTAGAGTGTACTTTCTTACACTTTACCGAATACTCCCACCACTCCAGTTTCAGGAGTAGTGCTACTCCTTCCCTTGCTCTTGTCCTCTCACTAACCCCTGACTTTACTCCCAAGACATTCCCAAACCACTCTACCCCTTTACCCTTGAGCTTTGTTTTACTCAGAGCCAAAACATCCAGGTTCCTTTCCTCAAACATACTACCTATCTCGCCTTTTTTCTCAACTTGGTTACATCCACACACATTTAGACACACTGAACTGAGCCTTCGAGGAGGATGAGCACTCCCCGCGTAACTCCTTCTGTTTCCCAGTTTAGAAATTTAAAATACAAGGAGGGGAGGGCTTCTAGGGTATATATGTATATATATAAAATATATATATATATATATATATATATATATATATATATATATATATATATATATATATATATATATATATATATATATATGTATATATATATATATGTATATGTACATATATATATATATATATATATATATATATATATATATATATATATATATATATATATATATATATATATATATATATATATATATATATATATATATATATATATATATATATATATATTTGTATATATCTATATATATATATATATATATATATATATATATATATATATATATATATATACATATATATATATATATATATATATATATATATATATATATATATATATATAGTTAGTGGTTTTGATAAACGAGAGCGGGTTATAGTGATGGGTGAGTAATGTGGCAGTTGAGAGAATAATTGGTATACATGGGGTGTTCAATGTTGTAAATGAAAATGGTGAAGAGCTTGTAAATTTATGTGCTGAAAATGACTGGTGATTGGGAATACCTGGTTTAAAAAGCGAGATATACATAAGTATACGTATGTAAGTAGGAGAGATGGCCAGAGAGCGTTATTGGATTACGTGCTTATTGACAGGCGCGCAATAGAGAGACTTTTGGATGTTAATGTGCTGAAAGGTGCAACTGGAGAGATGTCTGATCATTATCTTGTGGAGGCTAAGGTGAAGATTTGTATGGGTTTTCAGAAAAGAAGAGTGAATGTTGGGGTGAAGAGGGTGGTGAGAGTAAGTGAGCTTGGGAAGGAGACTTGTGTGAGGAAGTACCAGGAGAGACTGAGTACATAATGGAAAAATGTGAGAACAATGGAAGTAAGGGGAGTGGGGGAGGAATGGGATGTATTTAGGGAATCAGTGATGGATTGCGCAAAAGATGCTTGTGGCATGAGAAGAGTGGGAGGTGGGTTGATTAGAAAGGGTAGTGAGTGGTGGGATGAAGAAGTAAGATTATTAATGAAAGAGAAGAGAGAGGCATTTGGAGGATTTTTGCAGGGAAAAAATGCAACTGAGTGGGAGATGTATAAAAGAAAGAGACAGGATGTCAAGAGAAAGGTGCAAGAGGTGAAAAAGAGGGCAAATGAGAGTTGGGGTGAGAGAGTATCATTAAATTTTAGGGAGAATAAAAAGATGTTCTGGAAGAAGGTAAATAAAGTGCGTAAGACAAGGGAGCAAATGGGAACTTCAGTGAAGGGCACAAATGGGGAGGTGATAACAAGTAGTGGTGATGTGAGAAGGAGATGGAGTAAGTATTTTGAAGGTTTGTTGAATGTGTTTGATGATAGTGTGGCAGATATAGGGTGCTTTGGTCGAGGTGGTGTGCAAAGTGAGAGGTTAGGGAAAATTATTTGGTAAACAGAGAAGAGGTAGTAAAAGCTTTGCGGAAGATGAAAACCGGAAGGCAGCAGGTTTGGACGGTATTGCAGTGGAATTTATTAAAAAAGGGGGTGACTGTATTATTGACTGGTTGGTAAGGTTATTTAATGTATGTATGACTCATGGTGAGGTGCCTGAGGATTGGCGGAATGCGTGTGTGAACGGGGCCTGAACATGCAGGAGGGTGAAAGGAGGGCAAGGAATAGAGTGAATTGGATCGATGTGGTATACCGGGGTTGACGTGCTGTCAGTGGATTGAATCAGGGCATGTGAAGCGTCTGGGGTAAACCATGGAAAGTTGTGAAGGTATGTATATTTGCGTGTGTGGACGTATGTATATACATGTGTATGGGGGTGGGTTGGGCCATTCCTTTCGTCTGTTTCCTTGCGCTACCTCGCAAACGCGGGAGACAGCGAGAAAAAAAAAGAATATATATATATATATATATATATATATATATATATATATATATATATATATATATATATATATATATATATATATAAATATATATATATATATATTTGGATGTTAATGTGCTGAGAGGTGCAACTGGAGGGATGTCTGATCATTATCTTGTGGAGGCTAAGGTGAAGATTTGTATGGGTTTTCAGAAAAAAAGAGTGAATGTTGGGGTGAAGAGGGTGGTGAGAGTAAGTGTGCTTGGGAAGGAGACATGTGTGAGGAAGTACCAGGAGAGACTGAGTACAGAATGGAAAAAGGTGAGAACAATGGAAATAAGGGGAGTGGGGAAGGAATGGGATGTATTTAGGGAATCAGTGATGGATTGCGCAAAAGATGCTTGTGGCATGAGAAGAGTGGGAGGTGGGTTGATTAGAAAGGGTAGTGAGTGGTGGGATGAAGAAGTAAGAGTATTAGTGAAAGAGAAGAGAGAGGCATTTGGACGATTTTTGCAGGGAAAAAATGCAATTGAGGGGGAGATGTATAAAAGAAAGAGACAGGAGGTCAAGAGAAAGGTGCAAGAGGTGAAAAAAAGGGCAAATGAGAGTATCATTAAATTTTAGGGAGAATAAAAAGATGTTCTGGAAGGAGGTAAATAAAGTGCGTAAGAAAAGGGAGCAAATGGGAACTTCAGTGAAGGGCGCAAATGGGGAGGTGATAACAAGTAGTGGTGATGTGAGAAGGAGATGGAGTGAGTATTTTGAAGGTTTGTTGAATGTGTTTGATGATAGAGTGGCAGATATAGGGTGTTTTGGTCGAGGTGGTGTGCAAAGTGAAAGGGTTAGGGAAAATGATTTGGTAAACAGAGAAGAGGTAGTGAAAGCTTTGCGGAAGATGAAAGCCGGCAAGGCAGCAGGTTTGGATGGCATTGCAGTGGAATTTATTAAAAAAGGGGGTGACTGTATTGTTGACTGGTTGGTAAGGTTATTTAATGTATGTATGACTCATGGTGAGGTGCCTGAGGATTGGCGAAATGCGTGCATAGTGCCATTGTACAAAGGCAAAGGGGATAAGAGTGAGTGCTCAAATTACAGAGGTATAAGTTTGTTGAGTATTCCTGGTAAATTATATGGGAGGGTATTGATTGAGAGGGTGAAGGCATGTACAGAGCATCAGATTGGGGAAGAGCAGTGTGGTTTCAGAAGTGGTAGAGGATGTGTGGATAAGGTGTTTGCTTTGAAGAATGTATGTGAGATATACTTAGAAAAGCAAATGGATTTATATGTAGCATTTATGGATCTGGAGAAGGCATATGATAGAGTTGATAGAGATGCTCTGTGGAAGGTATTAAGAATATATGGTGTGGGAGGCAAGTTGTTAGAAGCAGTGAAAAGTTTTTATCGAGGATGTAAGGCATGTGTACGTGTAGGAAGAGAGGAAAGTGATTGGTTCTCAGTGAATGTAGGTTTGCGGCAGGGGTGTGTGATGTCTCCATGGTTGTTTAATTTGTTTATGGATGGGGTTGTTAGGGAGGTAAATGCAAGATTTTTCGAAAGAGGGGCAAGTATGAAGTCTGTTGGGGATGAGAGAGCTTGGGAAGTGAGTCAGTTGTTGTTCGCTGATGATACAGCGCTGGTGGCTGATTCATGTGAGAAACTGCAGAAGCTGGTGACTGAGTTTGGAGAAGTGTGTGGAAGAAGAAAGTTAAGAGTAAATGTGAATAAGAGCAAGGTTATTAGGTACAGTAGGGTTGAGGGTCAAGTCAATTGGGAGGTGAGTTTGAATGGAGAAAAACTGGAGGAAGTGAAGTGTTTTAGATATCTGGGAGTGGATCTGGCAGCGGATGGAACCATGGAAGCGGAAGTGGATCATAGGGTGGGGTAGGGGGCGAAAATTCTGGGGGCCTTGAAGAATGTGTGGAAGTCGAGAACATTATCTCGGAAAGCAAAAATGGGTATGTTTGAAGGAATAGTGGTTCCAACAATGTTGTATGGTTGCGAAGCGTGGGCTATGGATAGAATTGTGCGCAGGAGGATGGATGTGCTGGAAATGAGATGTTTGAGGACAATGTGTGGTGTGAGGTGGTTTGATCGAGTGAGTAACGTAAGGGTAAGAGAGATGTGTGGAAATAAAAAGAGCGTGGTTGAGAGAGCAGAAGAGGGTGTTTTGAAGTGGTTTGGGCACATGGAGAGAATGAGTGAGGAAAGATTGACCAAGAGGATATATGTGTCGGAGGTGGAGGGAACGAGGAGAAGAGGGAGACCAAATTGGAGGTGGAAAGATGGAGTGAAAAAGATTTTGTGTGATCGGGGCCTGAACATGCAGGAGGGTGAAAGGAGGGCAACGAATAGAGTGAATTGGAGCGATGTGGTATACCGGGGTTGACGTGCTGTCAGTGGATTGAATCAAGTCATGTGAAGCGTCTGGGGTAAACCATGGAAAGCTGTGTAGGTATGTATATTTGCGTGTGTGGACGTATGTATATACATGTGTATGGGGGGGGGGTTGGGCCATTTCTTTCGTCAGTTTCCTTGCGCTACCTCGCAAACGCGGGAGACAGCGACAAAGTATAATAAAAAAATAATATATATATATATATATATATATATATATATATATATATATATATATATATATATATATATATATATATATATATATATATATATATATACATATATATACATATATATATATTGGAAAGGATCACAATTTTGCGCGTGATCAAGATATTCCTATGAGTCCACGGGGAAAATGAAACACGAAAAGTTCCCAAGTGCACTTTCGTGTAATAATCACATCATCAGGGGAGACACAAGAGAGGAATATAACAGTCAGTTGATATACATCGAAGAGACGAAGCTAGGACGCCATTTGGTAAACATGTGATTGTCCAAAACGAAAGTGCACTTGGGAACTTTTCGTGTTTCATTTTCCCCGTGGACTCATAGGAATATCTTGATCACACGCAAAATTGTGATCCTTTCCAATATATATTTATGTATATATTCTATATATATATATATATATATACATATATATATATATATATATATATATATATATATATATATATATATATATATATATATATATATATATATATATATATTTATTTTTTCTTTTCTTTCATACTATTCGCCATTTCCCGCATTAGCGAGGTAGCGTTGAGAACAGAGGACTGGGCCCTTGAGGGAATATCCTCACCTGGGCCCCTTCTCTGTTCCCTCTTTTGGAAAATTAAAAAAAAAAAAAAGTGAGAGGGGAGGATTTCCAGCCCCCCGCTCCCTCCCCTTTTAGTCGCCTTCTACGACACGCAGGGAATACGTGGGAAGTATTCTTTCTCCCCTATCCCCAGGGATATATAAAGCCATTTATATCAACACGTGATATATTCACATATACTGTTAATTACCGTTTCATGTTTACTGTGCTGTGTAAACTGATCCCACACCAAGACACTTCAAGAACAAAATACTTTGAATAATACATTCAACTGCATATATATTTGTTTTTTTCAACTGTCACCATGAAGGGAATACTCATCAAACTTTTAGAAACTAAAAATCAATATTCACCACCACTCCTGCACTGTAAGCCACATGCAGAATACTATGTGATATAAACACAAGATCACTTTAACTTTAAAATATATTTATATATATGCATATATATATATATATATATATATATATATATATATATATATATATATATATATATATATATATATATATATATAAAAGGGGAGGGAGCGGGGGGCTGGAAATCCTCCCCTCTCGTTTTTTTTTTTTTTTTCCAAAAGAAGGAACAGAGAAATGGGCCAGGTGAGGGTATTCCCTCAAAGGCCCAGTCCTCTGTTCTTAATGCTACCTCGCTAATGCGGGAAATGGCGAATAGTTTAAAAGAAAGAAAAAAAAAAAAAAAAAAAATATATATATATATATATATATATATATATATATATATATATATATATATATATATATATATATATGTATATATATATATATATATATATATATATATATATATATATATATATATTATCCCTGGGGATAGGGCATTAAGAATACTTCCCACGTATTCCCTGCGTGTCGTAGAAGGCGACTAAAAGGGGAGGGAGCGGGGAGCTGGAAATCCTCCCCTCTCATTTTTTTTTTTAATTTTCTAAAAGAAGGAACAGAGGGGGCCAGGTGAGGATATTCCAAAAAAGGCCCAGTCCTCTGTTCTTAACGCTACCTCGCTAACGCGGGAAATGGCAAATAGTTTAAAAGAAAAAGAAGAATATATATATATATATATATATATATAAATATATATATATATATATATATATATATATATATATATATATATATATATATATATATATATATATATATATATATATATATATAACTTTTCACTGCTTCTAACAACTTTCCTCCCACACCAGATATTTTTAATGCCTTCCATAGAGCATCTCTATCAACTCATATCATATGCTTTCTCTAGATCCATAAATGGTACATACAAATCCATTTCCTTTTCTAAGTATTTCTCACATACATTCTTCAAAGCAAACACTTGATTCACACATCCTCTACCTCTTCTGAAACCACACTGCTCTTCCCCAATCTGATGCTCGGTACATGCCTTCAGTCTCTCAATCAATACCCTCCCATATAATTTTCCAGGAATACTCAACAAACTTATACCTCTGTAATTTGAGCACTCACTCTTATCCCCTTTGCCTTTGTACAATGGCACTATGCAAGCATTCCGCCAATCCTCAGGCACGTCACCATGAATCATACATACATTAAATAACCTTACCAACCAGTCAACAATACAGTCACCCCCTTTTTTAATAAATTCCACTGCAATATCATCCAAAGCTGCTGCCTTGCCGGCTTTCATCTTCCGCAAAGCTTTTACTACCTCTTCTCCGTTTACCAAATCATTTTGCCTAACCCTCGCATTTTGCACACCACCTCGACCAAAACACCCTATATCTGCCACTCTCTCATCAAACACATTCAACAAACCTTCAAAATACTCACTTCATCTATCTCTCACTTCCCCGGTACTTGTTATCAGGTACCTATTAGCCCACTTCACTGAAGTTCGTATTTGCTCCCTTGTCTTACGCACTTTATTTATCTCCCTCCAAAACATCTTTTTATTCTCCCTAAAATTTAATGATACTCTCTTACCCCAACTCTCATTTGCCTTCTTTTTCACCTCTTGCACCATTCTCTTGACTTCCTGCCTCTTCCTTTTATACATCTCCCACTCATTTGCATTTTTTCCCTGCAAGAAATGTCCAAATGTCTCTCTCTTCCCTTTCACTAATAATCTTATTTCTTCATCCCACCACTCAGTACCCTTTCTAATCAACCCACCTCCCACGCTCCTCATGCCAAAAGCATCTTTTGCGCAAGCCATCACTGCTTCCCTAAATACATCCCATTCCTCCCCCACTCCCCTTAACCCCTTTGTTCTCACCTTTTTCCATTCTGTACTCAGTCTCTCCTGGTACTTCCTCACACAAGTCTCCTCCCCAAGCTCACTTACTCTCACCACTCTCTTAACCCGAACATTCACTCTTCTTTTCTGAAAACCCATACAAATCTTCACCTTCGCCTCCACAAGAAAATGATCAGACATCCCTCAAGTTGCACCTCTCAGCACATTAATATCCAAAAGTCTCTCTTTCGCGCGCCTGTCAATTAACACGTAATCCAATAACTCTCTCTGGCCATCTCTCCTACTTACATACGTATACTTATGCATATCTCGCTTTTTAAACCAGATATTCCCAATCATCTGTCCTTTTTTAGCACATAAATCTACAAGCTCTTCACCATTTCCATTACAACACTAAACACCCCATGTTAACCAATTATTCCCTCAACTGCCACATTACTGTCCTTTGCATTCAAATCACCCATCACTATAACCCGGTCTTCTGCATCAAAGCCACTAACACACTCATTCAGCTGCTCCCAAAACACTTGGCTCTCATGATCTTTCTTCCATGCGCAGGTGCATATGCACCAATAATCAACCATCTCTCTCCATCAACTTTCAGTTTTACCCATATCAATCTAGAATTTACTTTCTTACACTCTATCAAATACTCCCAACACTACTGTTTCAGAAGTAGTGCTACTCCTTCCCTTGCTCTTGTCCTCTCACTAACGCCTAGCTTTACTCCCAAGACATTCCCAAACCACTCTTCCCCTTTACCCTTGAGCTTCGTTTCACTCAGAGCCAAAACATCCAGGTTCCTTTTTTCAAACATACTACCTATCTCTCCTTTTTTCTCATCTTGGTTACATCCACACACATTTAGACACCCCAATCTGAGCTTTCGAGGAGCATGAGCACTCCCCGGGTGACTCCTAGTTCTGTTTCCCTTTATAGAAAGTTAAAATAGAAGGAGGGGAGGGTTTCTAGCGCCCCGCTCCCGTCCCCTTTAGTATATATATATATACATATAATATATATATATATATATATATATATATATATATATATATATATATATATATATATATTTCTTTCTTTCATACTATTCGCCATTTCCCGCGTTAGCAAGGTAGCGTTAAGAACAGAGGACTGGGCCTCTGAGGGAATATCCTCACCTGGCCTCGTTCTCTGTTCCTTCTTTTGGAAAATCAAAAAAAAAAACGAGAGGTGAGGATTTCCAGCCCCCCGCTCCCTCCCCTTTTAGTCGCCTTCTACGACACGCAGGGAATACGTGGGAAGTATTCTTTCTCCCCTATCCCCAGGGATAATATATATTATATTATTCATATTATTATACTTTGTCGCTGTCTCCCGCGTTTGCGAGGTAGCGCAAGGAAACAGACGAAAGAAATGGCCCAACCCCCCCCCCCCCCATACACATGTATATACATACGTCCACACACGCAAATATACATACCTACACAGCTTTCCATGGTTTACCGCAGACGCTTCACATGCCCTGCTTCGATCCACTGACAGCACGTCAACCCCGGTATACCACATCGCTCCAATTCACTTTATTCCTTGCCCTCCTTTCACCCTCCTGCATGTTCAGGCCCCGATCACACAAAATCTTTTTCACTCCATCTTTCCACCTCCAATTTGGTCTCCCTCTTCTCCTTGTTCCCTCCACCTCCGACACATATATCCTCTTGGTCAATCTTTCCTCACTCATTCTCTCCATGTGCCCAAACCACTTCAAAACACCCTCTTCTGCTCTCTCAACCACGCTCTTTTTATTTCCACACATCTCTCTTACCCTTACGTTACTTACTCGATCAAACCACCTCACACCACACATTGTCCTCAAACATCTCATTTCCAGCACATCCATCCTCCTGCGCACAACTCTATCCATAGCCCACGCCTCGCAACCATACAACATTGTGGGAACCACTATTCCTTCAAACATACCCATTTTTGCTTTCCGAGATAATGTTCTCGACTTCCACACATTCTTCAAGGCCCCCAGAATTTTCGCCCCCTCCCCCACCCTATGATCCACATCCGCTTCCATGGTTCCATCCGCTGCCAGATCCACTCCCAGATATCTAAAACACTTCACTTCCTCCAGTTTTTCTCCATTCAAACTCACCTCCCAATTGACTTGACCCTCAACCCTACTGTACCTAATAACCTTGCTCTTATTCACATTTACTCTAACTTTCTTCTTCCACACACTTTTCCAAACTCAGTCACCAGCTTCTGCAGTTTCTCACATGAATCAGCCACCAGCGCTGTATCATCAGCGAACAATAACTGACTCACTTCCCAAGCTCTCTCATCCCCAACAGACTTCATACTTGCCCCTCTTTCCAAAACTCTTGCATTTACCTCCCTAACAACCCCATCCATAAACAAATTAAACAACCATGGAGACATCACACACCCCTGCCGCAAACCTACATTCACTGAGAACCAATCACTTTCCTCTCTTCCTACACGTACACATGCCTTACATCCTCGATAAAAACTTTTCACTGCATCTAACAACTTTCCTCCCACACCATATATTCTTAATACCTTCCACAGAGCATCTCTATCAACTCTATCATATGCCTTCTCCAGATCCATAAATGCTACATACAAATCCATTTGCTTTTCTAAGTATTTCTCACATACATTCTTCAAAGCAAACACCTGATCCACACATCCTCTACCACTTCTGAAACCACACTGCTCTTCCCCAATCTGATGCTCTGTACATGCCTTCACCCTCTCAATCAATACCCTCCCATATAATTTACCAGGAATACTCAACAAACTTATACCTCTGTAATTTGAGCACTCACTCTTATCCCCTTTGCCTTTGTACAATGGCACTATGCACGCATTCCGCCAATCCTCAGGCACCTCACCATGAGTCATACATACATCAAATAACCTTACCAACCAGTCAACAATACAGTCACCCCCTTTTTTAATAAATTCCACTGCAATACCATCCAAACCTGCTGCCTTGCCGGCTTTCATCTTCCGCAAAGCTTTCACTTTCTCTTCTCTGTTTACCAAATCATTTTCCCTCACCCTCTCACTTTGCACACCACCTCGACCAAAACACCCTATATCTGCCACTCTATCATCAAACACATTCAACAAACCTTCAAAATACTCACTCCATCTCCTTCTCACATCACCACCACTTGCGCCCTTCACCGAAGTTCCCATTTGCTCCCTTGTCTTACGCACTTTATTTACCTCCTTCCAGAACATCTTTTTATTCTCCCTAAAATTTAATGATACTCTCTCACCCCAACTCTCATTTGCTCTTTTTTTCACCTCTTGCACCTTTCTCTTGACCTCCTGTCTCTTTCTTTTATACATCTCCCACTCAATTGCATTTTTTCCCTGCAAAAATCGTCCAAATGCCTCTCTCTTCTCTTTCACTAATACTCTTACTTATTCATCCCACCACTCACTACCCTTTCTAATCAATCCACCTCCCACTCTTCTCATGCCACAAGCATCTTTTGCGCAATCCATCACTGATTCCCTAAATACATCCCATTCCTCCCCCACTCCCCTTACTTCCATTGTTCTCACCTTTTTCCATTCTGTACTCAGTCTCTCCTGGTACTTCCTCACACAGGTCTCCTTCTCAAGCTCACTTACTCTCACCACCCTCTTCACCCCAACATTCACTCTTCTTTTCTGAAAACCAATACAAATCTTCACCTTAGCCTCCACAAGATAATGATCAGACATCCCTCCAGTTACACCTCTCAGCACATTAACATCCAAAAGTCTCTCTTTCGCACGCCTGTCAATTAACACGTAATCCAATAATATATATATATATATATATATATATATATATATATATATATATATATATATATATATATATATATATATATATATATATATATATATATATATATATATATATATATATATATATATATATATATATTTATATATTTTTTTTTTTTCAAACTATTCGCCATTTCCCGCGTTAGCGAGGTAGCGTTAAGAACAGAGAACTGGGCCATTGAGGGAATATCCTCACCTGGCCCCCTTCTCTGTTCCTTCTTTTGGAAAATTAAAAAAATTGAGAGGGGAGGATTTCCAGCCCCCCGCTCCCTTCAATTTTAGTCGCCTTCTACGACACGCAGGGAATACGTGGGAAGTATTCTTTCTCCCCTATCCCCAGGGATAATATTTATATATATATAATATTTATATATATATATATATGTATATATATATATATATATATATATATATATATATATATATATATATATATTTCTTTTTTTTTTTTTTCTTTGTGGTGTGGCATCAGCCAGAACAAAAGTCCCAGAGTGAAGCTTTAAGTCTGACAACCTATGGATCGCACAAAACCTGATTAAAATTGTCTGGTTTTAACCAGAACAGTCCTGTAATGAAACTTTACGTTTAATGACCCATGGGCCCTCAAAATCCAATCAAAATGGTCTGGCATAAGCAAAAATAAAAGTCCCAGATTTAGACTTTAAGTTTGACAATATATGAGCTCCCTAAGAAACATTTAAAAGGTCTGGCATTACCCAGAACAAAAGCCAAAGAGTGAAGCTTTTAATATGATAACCCTTATGCTCCACAAAACCCCATTAAAATTGTTGGGTGTTAGCCAGAACAAAAGTTGCAAAGGGAAGCATTATGTATGATGACCCATGAGCCCCACAAAACCCAATCAAAATGATCTGGTGTTAGCCAGAACAAAAGTCCCAGAATGACCATTTAAGATTAATAACCAATCCAATTCAAAATGGTCTGACTTCAGAGAACAAAAGTTGCAGAGGGAAGCATTATGTGTGATGACATACGGGCCCCTCAAAACCAGATCAAAATAGTCTGGCGTTGGCCAGAAGAAAAGTTCCAGAGTGACACTGTAAGTCTGATGGCCCTCAGGCCCTGCAAAACCCCATCAAAATGGTCTTGCATTAGACACAAAAAAGCACCAAAGTAAGGCTTTAAATTTAGTGACCCGTGGGTCCCCCAAAAAACGATTAAAAGCTCTAGCATTACCCAAAACAAAAATGTCAGAAAGATGCTTTAAACTTAATGACCCATGGCCCTTGCAAAACCCAAATAAAATGGTCTAGTGTTAGCCAAAACAAAATTCCCAGAATGAACCCTTAAGTTTGAGGACCGGTGAGGCCCATAAAACCCAATTAAAATGGTCTGAATATATATATATATATATATATATATATATATATATATATATATATATATATATATATTATATATATATATATATATCTTTTCTTTCAAACTATTCGCCATTTCCCGCACTAGCAAGGTAGCGTTTAGAACAGAGGACTGGGCCTCTGAGGGAATATCCTCATCTGTCCCCCTTCTCTGTTCCTTCTTTTGGAAAATTAAAAAAACAAACAAGAGGGGAGGATTTTTAGCCCCCCGCTCCCTCCCCTTTTAGTCGCCTTCTACGACACGCAGGGAATACGTGGGAAGTATTCTTTCTCCCCTATCCCCAGGGATAAATCCCTAATAATACTTTACAATATAATGATATCAAATTTAGTTAAAATAGATCTGCTGCTTTCCCACAAAAGCCAAAAAGTTATGTATAAAACCAATAAGGATTCAGTCAATCCTTGTTTGTGAACACAAGGAAAAATTTAAAACAATTATTCATTCACATGTTGTTGATATTTTGAAATGCAAATGCATCATATTCTTCTGACTTAAAGTTTGGAGCGTGTCAGCCAGTCAAAGTCTTGAACTTTGCGTTGAGCTCCAGGGTTGATCATTACATTAATAAGTGAAGGCTTGTTTTCTTCTTCAAGAGCCTGACTAACTGCCTCTTGCAGTTCAGGGACAGAAGAAACCAGTTTCACTGAACATTGAACCATGCATTCATAGTGTACAGTTGGCAGAAGTGATGTTGGTGGAGTTACAATAGCAGCAACCATTCTCTTACTTCATTGAATAATTCCTTGTCCAAACCACTGTAGATGCCATTATTGTTTACAGTGATGACTATGATGGGTAGTTTGTAGCGGTAGATTGTTTCCATTTCCATACCACTAAAACCAAAAGCAGAATATATATATATATATATATATATATATATATATATATATATATATATATATATATATATATTTATATTATCCCTGTGGATAGGGGAGAAAGAATACTTCCCACGTATTCCCTGTGTGTCGTAGAAGGCGACTAAAAGGGGAGGGAGTGGGTGGCTGGAAATCCTCCCCTCTCGTTTCTTTTTAATTTTCCAAAAGAAGGAACAGAGAAGGGGGCCAGGTGAGGATGTTCCCTCTAAGGCCCAGTCCTCTGTTCTTAACGCTACCTCGCAAAAGCGGGAAATGGCGATATATATATATATATATATATATATATATATATATATATATATATATATATATATATATATATATATATATATATATATATATATATATATATCCCTGGGGATAGGGGAGAAAGAATACTTCCCACGTATTCCCTGCGTGTCGTAGAAGGCGAATAAAAGGGGAGGGAGCGGGGGGCTGGAAATCCTCCCCTCTCAATTTTTTTTAATTTTCCAAAAGAAGGAACAGAGAGGGGGGCCAGGTGAGGATATTCCCTCAGTGGCCCAGTTCTCTGTTCTTAACGCTACCTCGCTAACGCGGGAAATGGCGAATAGTTTGAAAAAAAAAATATATATATATATATATATATATATATATATATATATATATATATATATATATATATATATATATATATATATATTCATATATCTATATATATATCTTTTCTTTCTTTCTTTTAAACTATTCGCCATTTCCCGCGTTAGCGAGGTAGCGTTAAGAACAGAGGACTGGGCCTTTTTTGGAATATCCTCACCTGGCCCCTTCTGTTCCTTCTTTTGGAAATAAAAAAAAAAAAAACGAGAGGGGAGGATTTCCAGCCCCCCGCTCCCTCCCCTTTTAGTCGCCTTCTACGACACGCAGGGAATACGTGGGAAGTATTCTTAATCCCCTATCCCCAGGGATAATATATATATATATATATATATATATATATATATATATATATATATATATATATCCCCGAGGATAGGGGAGAAAGAATACTTCCTACGTATTCCCATCGTATCCTAGAAGGCGGCTAAAAGGGGAGGGAGCGGGGGGCTGGAAATCCTCCCCTCTCATTATTTTTTTTAATTTTCCAAAAGAAGGGACAGATATGGGGGCCAGGTGATGATATTCCCTCAAAGGCCCAGTTCTCTGTTCTTAACGCTAACTCGCTAACGCGGGAAATGGCAAATAGTTTGAAGGAAAAAAGAAAAGAGAAAGATTTATATATATATATATATATATATATATATATATATATATATATATTTTTTTTTTTTTGTCGCTGTCTCCCGCGTTTGCGAGGTAGCGCAAGGAAACAGACGAAACAAATGGCCCAACCCACCCCCATACACATGTATATACATACGTCCACACACGCAAATATATATACCTACACAGCTTTCCATGGTTTACCCCAGACGCTTCACATGCCTTGATTCAATCCACTGACAGCACGTCAACCCTGGTATACCACATCGCTCCAATTCACTCTATTCCTTGCCCTCCTTTCACCCTCCTGCATGTTCAGGCCCCGATCACACAAAATCTTTTTCACTCCATCTTTCCACCTCCAATTTGGTCTCCCTCTTCTCCTCGTTCCCTCCACCTCCGACACATATATTCTCTTGGTCAATCTTTCCTCACTCATTCTCTCCATGTGCCCGAACCATTTCAAAACACCCTCTTCTGCTCTCTCAACCACGCTCTTTTTATTTCCACACATCTCTCTTACCCTTACGTTACTTACTCGACCCTCACACCACATATTGTCCTCAAACATCTCATTTCCAGCACATCCATCCTCCTGCGCACAACTCTATCCATAGCCCACGTCTCGCAACCATACAACATCGTTGGAACCACAATTCCTAAAAACATACCCATTTTTGCTTTCCGAGATAATGTTCTCGACTTCCACACATTCTTCAAGGCTCCCAGAATTTTCGCCCCCTCCCCCACCCTATGATCACTTCCGCTTCCATGGTTCCATCCGCTGCCAGATCCACTCCCAGATATCTAAAACACTTCACTTCCTCCAGTTTTTCTCCATTCAAACTCACCTCCCAATTGACTTGACCCTCAACCCTACTGTACCTAATAACTTTGCTCTTATTCACATTTACTCTTAACTTTCTTCTTTCACACACTTTACCAAACTCAGTCACCAGCTTCTGCAGTTTCTCACATGAATCAGCCACCAGCGCTGTATCATCAGCGAACAACAACTGACTCACTTCCCAAGCTCTCTCATCCCCAACAGACTTCATACTTGCCCCTCTTTCCAAAACTCTTGCATTCACCTCCCTAACAACTCCATCCATAAACAAATTAAACAACCATGGAGACATCACACACCCCTGCCTCAAACCTACATTCACTGAGAACCAATCACTTTCCTCTCTTCCTACACGTACACATGCCTTACATCCTCGATAAAAACTTTTCACTGCTTCTAACAACTTTCCTCCCACACCATATATTCTTAATACCTTCCACAGAGCATCTCTATCAACTCTATCATATGCCTTCTCCAGATCCATAAATGCTACATACAAATCCATTTGCTTTTCTAAGTATTTCTCACATACATTCTTCAAAGCAAACACCTGATCCACACATCCTCTACCACTTCTGAAACCACACTGCTCTTCCCCAATCTGATGCTCTGTACATGCCTTCACCCTCTCAATCAATACCCTCCCATATAATTTACCAGGAATACTCAACAAACTTATACCTCTGTAATTTGAGCACTCACTCTTATCCCCTTTGCCTTTGTACAATGGCACTATGCACGCATTCCGCCAATCCTCAGGCACCTCACCATGAGTCATACATGCATTAAATAACCTTACCAACCAGTCAACAATACAGTCACCCCCTTTTTTAATAAATTCCACTGCAATGCCATCCAAACCTGCTGCCTTGCCGGCTTTCATCTTCCGCAAAGCTTTCACTACCTCTTCTCTGTTTACCAAATCATTTTCCCTAACCCTCTCACTTTGCACACCACCTCGACCAAAACACCCTATATCTGCCACTCTATCATCAAACACATTCAACAAACCTTCAAAATACTCACTCCATCTCCTTCTGACATCACCACTACTTGTTATCACCTCCCCATTTGCGCCCTTCACTGAAGTTCCCATTTGCTCCCTTTTCTTACGCACTTTATTTACCTCCTTCCAGAACATCTTTTTATTCTCCCTAAAATTTAATGATACTCTATCACCCCAACTCTCATTTGCCCTTTTTTTCACCTCTTGCACCTTTCTCTTGACCTCCTGTCTCTTTCTTTTATACATCTCCCACTCAATTTCATTTTTTCCCTGCAAAAATCGTCCAAATGCCTCTCTCTTCTCTTTCACTAATACTCTTACTTCTTCATCCCACCACTCACTACCCTTTCTAATCAACCCACCTCCCACTCTTCTCATGCCACAAGCATCTTTTGCGCAATCCATCACTGATTCCCTAAATACATCCCATTCCTCCCCCACTCCCCTTACTTCCATTGTTCTCACCTTTTTCCATTCTGTACTCAGTCTCTCCTGGTACTTCCTCACACAAGTCTCCTTCCCAAGCTCACTTACTCTCACCACCCTCTTCACCCCAACATTCACTCTTCTTTTCTGAAAACCCTTACAAATCTTCACCTTAGCCTCCACAAGATAATGATCAGACATCCCTCCAGTTGCACCTCTCAGCACATTAACATCGAAAGGTCTCTCTTTCGCGCGCCTGTCAATTAACACGTAATCCAATAACGCTCTCTGGCCATCTCTCCTACTTACAGAAGTATACTTATGTATATCTCGCTTTTTAAACCAGGTATTCCCAATCATCAGTCCTTTTTCATCAAATAAATCTACAAGCTATTCACCATTTCCATTTACAACATTGAACACCCCATGTATACCAATTATTCCCTCAACTGCCACATTACTCACCTTTGCATTCAAATCACCCATCACTATAACCCGGTCTCGTGCATCAAAACCACTAACACACTCATTCAGCTGCTCCCAAAACACTTGCCTCTCATGATCTTTCTTCTCATGCCCAGGTGCATATGCACCAATAATCACCCATCTCTCTCCATCAACTTTTAGTTTTACCCATATTAATCGAGAATTTGCTTTCTTACATTGTATCACATACTCCCACAACTCCTGTTTCAGGAGTACTGCTACTCCTTCCCTTGCTCTTGTCCTCTCACTAACCCCTGACTTTACTACCAAGACATTCCCAAACCACTCTTCCCCTTTACCCTTGAGCTTCGTTTCACTCAGAGCCAAAACATCCAGGTTCCTTTCCTCAAACATACTACCTATCTCTCCTTTTTTCACATCTTGGTTACATCCACACACATTTAGGCACCCCAATCTGAGCCTTCGAGGAGGATGAGCACTCCCCGCGTGACTCCTTCTGTTTCCCATTTTAGAAAGTTAAAAAAAATACAAGGAGGAGAGGATTTCTGGCCCCCCGCTCCCGTCCCCTCTAGTCGCTTTCTACGACACGCAAGGAATGCGTGGGAAGTATTCTTTCACCCCTATCCCCAGGGATAATATATATATATATATATATATATACATATATATATATATACACACACACACACATACACACGCACATATACACACACACACACATACATATATATACATATGAAAAATGTAAGAAACAATTTAGAAAACTGAAACTTCTAGCTTGAAATGAAATATATATATATATATATATATATATATATATATATATATATATATATATATATATATATATATATATATATATATATATATATATATATATATATATATATGGTAAAGTGTGTGAAAGAAGAAAGTTAAGAGTAAATGTGAATAAGAGCAAGTTAATTAGGTACAGTAGGGTTGAGGGTCAAGTCAATTGGGAGGTAAGTTTGAATGGAGAAAAACTGGAGGAAGTAAAGTGTTTTAGATATCTGGGAGTGGATCTGGCAGTGGATGGAACCATGGAAGCGGAAATGGATCATAGGGTGGGGGAGGGGGCGAAAATCCTGGGAGCCTTGAAGAATGTGTGGAAGTCGAGAACATTATCTCGGAAAGCAAAAATGGGTATGTTTGAAGGAATAGTGTTTCCAACAATGTTGTATGGTTGCGAGGCGTGGGCTATGGATAGAGTTGTGCGCAGGAGGATGGATGTGCTGGAAATGAGATGTTTGAGGACAATGTGTGGTGTGAGGTGGTTTGATCGAGTAAGCAACGTAAGGGTAAGAGAGATGTGTGGAAATAAAAAGAGCGTGGTTGAGAGAGCAGAAGAGGGTGTTTTGAAATGGTTTGGGCACATGGAGAGAATGAGTGAGGAAAGATTGACCAAGAGGATATATGTGTCGGAGGTGGAGGGAACGAGGAGACGTGGGAGACCAAATTGGAGGTGTAAAGATGGAGTGAAAAAGATTTTGTGTGATCGAGGCCTGAACATGCATGAGGGTGAAAGGAGGGGAAGGAATAGAGTGAATTGGATCGATGTGGTATACCACGGTTGACGTGCTGTCAGTGGATTGAATCAGGGCATGTGAAGCGTCTGGGGTAAACCATGGAAAGCTGTGTAGGTATGTATATTTGCGTGTGTGGACGTATGTATATACATGTGTATAGGGGTGGGTTGGGCCATTTCTTTCGTCTGTTTCCTTGCGCTACCTCGCAAACGCGGGAGACAGCGACAAAGCAAAAAAAAAAAAAAAATATATATATACATATATATATATATATATATATATATATATATATATATATATATATATATATATATATATATATATATATATATATTCACCTGGGGATAGAGGAGAAAGAATACGTCCCACGTATTCCCTGCGTGTCGTAAAAGGCGAATAAAAGGGGAGGGAGCAGGGGGCTGGAAATCCTCCACTCTCTCTTTTTTTTTCTAATTTTCCAAAAGAGGGAACAGAGAAAAGGGCCAGTTGAAGATATTCCCTCAAAGGCCCAGTCCTCTGTTCTCAACGCTACCTCGCTAATGCGGGAAATGGCGAATAGTATGAAAGAAAAAAAAATATATATATATATATATATATATATATATATATATATATATATATATATATATATATATATATAAATATTTTATTTATTTATTTTATTTTGCTTTGTCGCTGTCTCCCGCGTTAGCGAGGAAGCGCATGGAAACAGACGAAAGACCGGCCCAACCCGCCCACATACACATGTATATACATACACGTCCACAAACGCAAATATACATACCTATACATCTCAATGCACACATATATATACACACACAGACATATACATATATACACATGTACATAATTCATACTGTCTGCCTTTATTTGTTCCCCTCGCCACCTCGCCACACATGGAATAACAACCCCCTCCCCCCTCATGAGTGCGAGGTAGCGCTAGGAAAAGACACCAAAGGCCCCATTCGTTCACACTCAGTCTCTAGCTGTCATGTAATAATGCACCGAAACCACAGCTCCTTTTCCACATCCAGGCCCCACACAACTTTCCATGGTTTACCCCAGACGCTTCACATGCCCTGGTTCAATCCATTGACAGCGCGTCGACCCCGGTATAGCACATCGTTCCAATTCACTCTATTCCTTGCACGCCTTTCACCCTCATGCATGTTCAGGCCCCGATCACACAAAATCTTTTTCACTCCATCTTTCCACATTCAAATTGGTCCCCCACTTCTCGTTCCCTCCACCTCAGACACATATATCCTCTTGGTCAATCTTTCCTCACTCATTCTCTCCATGTGCCCAAACCATTTCAAAACACCTTCTTCTGCTCCCTCAACCACACTCTTTTTATTTCCACACATCTCTCTTACCCTTACATTACTTACCCGATCAAACTACCTCACACCACATATTGTCCTCAAACATCTCATTTCCAGCACATCCACCCTCCTGCGCACCATTCTATCCATAGCCTACGCCTCGCAACCATACAACATTGTAGGAACCACTATTCCTTCAAACATACCCATTTTTGCTTTCCGAGATAATGTTCTCGACTTCCAAACATTCTTCAAGGCTCCCTGGATTTTCGCCCCCTCCCCCACCCTATGATTCACTTCCGCTTCCATGGTTCCATCCGCTGCCAGATCCACTCCCAGATATCTAAAACACTTTACTTCCTCCAGTTTTTCTCCATTCAAACTTACCTCCCAATTGACTTGACCCTCAACCCTACTGTACCTAATAACCTTGCTTTTATTCACATTTACTCTTTCACACACTTTACCAAACTCAGTCACCAGCTTCTGCAGTTTTTTACATGAATCAGCCACCAGCGCTGTATCGTCAGCGAACAACAACTGACTCACTTCCGAAGCTCTCTCGTCCACAACAGACTGCATACTTGCCCCTCTTTCCAAAACCCTTGCATTCACCTCCCTAACAACCCCATCCATAAACAAATTAAACAACCACGGAGACATCACACATCCCTGCCGCAAACCTACATTCACCGAGAACCAATATATATATATATATATATATATATATATATATATATATATATATATATATATATATATATATATATATATATATATATATATATATATATATATATATATATATATATATATATTTATATATATATATTTATATATTATACTTATATTTTGCTTTTTCGCTCTCTTCCGCGTTAGCGAGGTAGAGCAAGGAAACAGACGAAAGAATGGCCCAACCCACCCACATAC